>NC_041387.1:68638386-68638873 GCF_002162155.2 Triticum dicoccoides | reverse complement strand
CAGAAAAAATAGTTAACATCATAGATAGATATATTGAATGCTTTTGATATATCTCACAATCAGCGGGGCAATGCAAATCGGTTACATTATAGAAAAAATATACTGTTTTCATCTTACAAACACAATTTATGAAAAATTAAATCTAAATTATATAACCAAAGCATCATGACTAATTTGCAATACTGGTACGCCAGAATAAAGGAAGAAATCACTAACCTAACTAATTTCATCTAAATCATGAAATTGCTGCTGCCTGATGTAGACCTGTAACACGTACAATCAATGAAGCAGAGACTGAATGTAGGATTTTCGTGAGCATCGCTGCGGTCGCCCGATGGGGACGGAACATGACTGCTTCGACTGTCGCCGTCGATCAGGATCGGTTATGCAGTGCCGTCTGCGCCCAGCCCTTCTCCTATAACTACCGAAGAGACAGGCACGCAGCGAGGGTTGTGTGTCGCGTCGGCGCCGAAACAATGGATAGACG
>NC_041387.1:68516607-68638198 GCF_002162155.2 Triticum dicoccoides | reverse complement strand
AATCTACGCTTAACTACGTACCTACTACTCAGTACGACACAAGCAGACTTCTCTCTCCTCACTGCTGGGGATTTCTGGGTCTGCCATTGAGAAAAGGAAAGAGGAAGAACCTCGCTGTGGAAGAGAAAAGGAGAAGGCGAAGGGATAGGGGATGCAAGGAGTTACTGTGGAATGAAAAGGAAAGAAAAAGGAGACGTCCCAGTCGAAGGGGTATGCAGGTGGATGAGCTGGTGTGGACCGTTGGAGGGGTAAAATTAGGAAACAGATGGAAGAATTGAGGTTGAGCCTTGTTTTACAGAAATTACATGAAAAAAAAATCATTTCTTGCTTATAGGAACAGAGTGATTCTTGGTGAGAATATACTATTATCATTTGCATGTGAAATATCTAATATTGTGTACCATTTTGAAGATCTACGTGAGCGTCTTTTTGGCTTAAATATACACCACAGGTTGGCTTGAAGTTTTGCTTCACCAGGACTTTCCTGATGAATTACCAGGACTTGCACTATATAGGCACAGAGTGTTAATCCATTTATTTGCTTAACGTTTGGTTGCACACGGCCACACATTCTAATGCACCATCTACTTGGTATGAATGATAGTATGGACTATGAAGTAAGGCTTTCATTTGGTCCATAAGCTGGTCATGTATGCTTGAACTCTTTCTTGCTATTAGTTCAGATAAGTAATCTTTTCATATAGACTTCAAAATAAAATTCTGCATGTGAATCCCCCTCTTGAGGTTAACTTTAACTTCCTGGGCATTTGACTGTAATGATGTAAACTTGAATAAGGTGTTTCAGGTATGGTCCCATTGTGTTTTACTTGTGTGCTGAGATTGCATCACTTTTTTTTAAAACATCCATGTTGTAATTTTATACAAGACTTTCTATTTGGAAGCTCATTACTTCATTATACTAACTTTGGATCATACTGTTGAATTGTTGGATCTAACTGATCGTCAAATTTTTGTTCAGATCTGGAAACCACATTGTATGAGTTGGGTATTGAAACCCGCCAGGCCCTTGTTGTCGTTCCGAATCGTCAATCTGTTAAAGTGGCAAGGCACCAATCGTCATTGCCATCCAGTGATCTGGATCGCACTGGGGATACAGACAGGTCGGGTGGTTGGGGTTTTCTGGGGGCAGCGTTATCATACGTGAATCCATTGTCCTACTTGAGAGGAAATCCCACCCCATCAAATCCTGATCAACTGGGAAATGAAGGCTCGCAGCAGTACAGTATGTTTTCTTATTTAGATTCTTCTGCTGATATTTCCTTGTTGGTCTGTTATTTGGATTGATCGTGATTGCAGAGTAGTATTTTTGAAAATAATCCCACTTCTGACTAGTGAAATTATGATTACTTCTCTGGCAGGACCAAGCTCTCAATCCCAACCTCTTCGTGGTGATGGAAGTCAACAAACAGCTACTCATAGCTCTGGAAATACCTTGAGAAGGCGGCCCCGACAGTTCGGTGGCAACATTCACACTCTAAGCAGTGAAGAACAAGATCCATCTGATAATAGAAATGTCTTCTGGAATGGGAATTCTACAGAGTTTGGAGGCGATGAAAAGAAATAGGGGGTGACCGGACTGCCGTTTAACGAGGAAATAAATATGTTGGTAACGAACTGAGGTGTTAAACTACAGTGCTTATACATATGTTGGGAACAAACTGAGGTGTTAAATTACAGCGCTTATACATAACTAGTAGTATGGCACGTGCAACCCTAGAAATTACTTTGTTCACCCCAGGAATGACCTTTGTTATTTCGATACGAGCATATATAATTTGATGTAGTATCTCGTCCTTGGGAGCACAACCTTTGTGAGCTTTTACTAATTATTTCTTTGTAGTCTATTATGGCTGTAATTTTTTCATATATTTAGGCCTCTTTCGGTTCAAAAGAATAGTGGAGCGAACACAGGAAAAATAGAGGAGATTTTTGCTTGGTTTTGGTTTGAGAGAAAAAATGCAGGAATTTTACAATTCACTTGGACCTCTTTTAATTTCCTATATACATGAAGGATGAGACTGAGATCCTTAGTGGCATAATAACATGCTAATTATACCTTTCCATGTGGTTTTAATTTGATCTGACTATATTTATTAGTGGTCCTATATAAAATTCCTATGTTTCTCCATCCATTGTTCTACACATGCATTCCAATCCAATTTCTGCTTCTTGTATTTTTTTTCCCTTTTCTGCGTTTTTTAGAATCTTCTGAACCAAAGGAGGCTTTAAGCTCTTGTTACAATTTATTTGTTCCTCCTGTAGTCTGTAAAACACTTGGGATATTAATTCTACCGTAAAAGGATAACTATTATGATGATTATAGACAATATGATGGTACTCCCTCTGTAAAGAAATATAAAAGCGTGTAGATCAAATGCTCTTATATTTCTTTAAAAAAATAAAAGCATTTGATCTAAAGAAATATAAGAGCGTTTGATTTAAATCGCATACACCTTATATACTTTTGTCCTGAACAATTGATGGTTGTAGAGGTTTTTGGTTATCAGCTGTGATGAGACAAAGGACGGGGACCAGACGATGCAAATATTTCATTGCAGGTGGCGGCGTGGTTATCTAAGCAAAGTTCTCTTCACATGGGAAAAGATCGCCAAGATTGCCTTGTATTTGTGCACGCCTAACTGCTTTGGCTTTCCCCACCTCTCCTCTTCTCTGGAAACATCCCACCCTATCTTGAGAAATGCGCGGCTGCACATGGTTGCAGTTGCGTCTAGGTTATTGACGGTGGAGCGTATAATGAGAATGCAACATAGATAGATAGAATTATGGTGCAACTAGAGAGAAAAAATTACGGTGCAACTAGAGAGAAAAAACTACGGTGACTCCCAGCCGTCATCATCATCACTATCATCATCCTCGGTGGTGTTGCCTAAGGTATCAAGCCACATGTCATCCCAACGCAGATCGTTGGGGGAGAAGATCGATTGCCCGCCGTTCTCGACGATATCGCACTGCGATAAGGCCAGTGCCTTGCGCTGACGCCTGTCGGCACGCTCCGGCGGCGCCTTGCCGTCCTCTCTGCCCAGAAGGCGTTCTCGTCTGCGACGTCCTCCGGGTGGCGACGACGCCACTCCGCCATGGCTCGCTCGTCCTCCTCGGTGATGAGGAGGCGGCGCTGCTGCCGAACATGGTCCGCACGGTCCTGGTCGGTGATGAGACGAGGCGGAGGGGCGAGGCGCTGCGCCCGCTTGCGCGTGAAGACGTCCCAGAAGTTCATCTGCGACGGGGGCCTCTCCAAGCGCCACGCCGCCGCGTCGTACGCGCGTGCCGCCTCGTGCGCGGTCCGGAACGAGCCGAGGCCGAGCCGGACATGGCCGGACCGGATCTCGGCGGAGTACCAGCCGTTGGGGCGCTCGCGAACGCCGCGGTAGCCCGAAGAACCCCGGCGGCGTGACGACATGGTGGCACGGTGGTGGCGGGGAAAGCGGCGAGAAAGAGCGGCGATGTGGCGAGGAGGAGGGCACGTGGCGAGCGCCAGATTTTATAGGCGCGCGCGAAGCGGTGCGCCACATCTATCGCTCCAGTTGCCGCTTTCTCCCCCGCGCGCGCAAACGCTCCCCGTGCGCGGTAGTTTGCCGTCATCGTTGGAGTGTGCAAAACCGGGCCGTGCGCGCTAAAAAACAATTTTACCGCACGGACGCATCTTTTGACGCGCGTGTTGGAGATGCTCTTAGGTGGACCAACAAGCCCACCGGACGTATCCGGAGTCTGGGCATCACTTTCACCAGACGTATGAATCTATGCCTAGTGACCAAATGGATTTGGCGCATCGTTTGAGGGGACCGCGACCTCTGGCTTGACTTGATACGAGCTAAATACTTGAGGAGTCAATCCTTGTCATGCTGCTCTGTTACAATAAATTTGAGGTCATCGTTGATTATTCGAGGACCAAACAATCACACGAGCACGACACCGAGATTTGTTAACGAGGTTCACCGATATGGCTACATCCTCGGGGCTTGACTATGGGCGCTCCTTCTCGTGACACCGTCACAATACCGCACAACGGCCACCGGGCGCTGGCTCCCCCTTGCGTGCCTGTGCTATTATGTTGGCATAGGTTACATCGTGTGTCTACCCCCTCTATATATGAGAGGGATCCGGCTTGCCTGCTCCCTTTCCATGCTTCCATCCGTGCTCCCACTTCATCCTACGACTGTTCTTTTCCCTTTTTCTTTTCTAATCTAATCACCTCCCCCCTGATTTTCAGGGGGTGGGGCCGGGTCTTATTTTCTTCCAATCAAATTAAGCCATGTACGCGGGAGCACGGATGGGAGCATGGGAAGGGAGCAGGCAAGTCTCGTCCATATGAGAGGCCTAGGATACAAGTGTCCTACTTGGACACGACTTCATATCCTATCTAAACATAATACAACTACAAGCCCAACTGTAACCTACCTTGTACACTATATTTGACACAACTCTAACAAACTCCACCTTGGCGAATATTCTCCACCACCTTGAATTTGTCAATGCGTCAAACTTCATGTACATTGGACTAGAGCTTATCCCATGAGCACCGCTGCTACTTTAAATACTCCATATGACTCCACTTGCAACTTGTAGTCCCTTCTTTTCTTGACCACAGTCAACACACTCGAGCAAAAATAAGTTCCTTGTTACTCTAGTTTGTACTCCCAACTTCCAGAGTATCAGTTCAACGCCATCACACATTGATCACTGACCTGCGTGAAAATGAACAACTCACATATTGGGCGTCACACATAAAAGTTACCTGAACTCAACATCACCGCTCCTTTCTTGACCGCCTGTTTGAAACTTGAAGGAATTTCAGCGTTGCTTGTAGTCATCCCCAGTCAAATTCGCAGTTGTCTCACCACATGTATGACCACCAGAGCCTTGGTCCATCTCCATGTCCCGTGCATACTGCACGCCTCGCCGCTATTACCACGTCGAGCCTCTGCTGTCCCGGTCGAGACTCAAGGATCGCGAACCCACACCACTCAATCCCCACTGCAGAGTATCACCGATCATCGCCGACCGATGACGAGTTTCACGCCTCCATCAGACCACTGGGCTCCAGTCCAAATTACGTGTCCCTCGCTTTTCCTACTGAAATAGGCTTCGACTCCCTGGATCCTTACACCATAGCCCATCAATCCAGCACCGAGTGAAGTCTTCCAGACTCCAGCTCCACCTTCAACAGGACTCCATGGTGGATGATCAATCCACCCTTGCGCCCCATCGACTTCAAGCTCTCATGCGTACGCCATCTTGAATCAACCCCGCCATAGTCTTGTCGAAGCCACACAAGCACTAGGGCCTGCACCACGTGTTTCCACGCCCAGAAGTCGGTCATCATCAGCATCACGTTCCTATGTCGTTGTCGCCGATCCCACCACCGTCTTCTATATCAACCGACTTGCGTTGATCTGTCAGACTGCCAAGTCTGACCCCGCCGAACTCGTTCGACTGCGTGACATGCTCCAGACTCCACAAGCCTTGACGCACATCACCAATCTGCCATCGTGATGGTAAAAGCTCATGTGCACTTAGCAACACTTCCAAAAGAAAAAATTAACTCCTGTGGTAGTCTCCATGCGTGCACTAAGCCTTTGCCCCCATAACCTCCAAAGCTTCCTTTTCTTTATTGTGTTGTTGTCCATGCCACGTCAATACCAATACGACACATTGGTCTTTTTTTTTGTCTCAAACAAATCTCACGTGTTTGCATCAGCATGTACAGCTCTGGTACCACTTGTTAGAATAAATCCGAGGTCACCGTCGATCATCCAAGGACCAAGCAATCACACGAGCACGACATCGAGATTTGTTAACGAGGTTCACCGATATGGCTACATTCCCGGGGCCTGACTACGGGTGCTCATCCCCATGACACCGCTACAATGCCGCATCCCGGCCGCCTGGGCGCTGGCACACGCGCTGGCTCCCCGTGCTTATCAATCCGATCTGCCACATCCACACGCACCTCCAATCACTTCCTCCAGATCAACAAACCAGCAACCTCCCGACAACCTAGCTCATGGTACCATTTGTTAGAATAAATCTGAGGTCACCGTCGATCATCCGAGGACCAAGCAATCACACGAGCACGATACCAAGATTTGTTAATGAGGTTCACCGATATGGCTACATCCTCGGGGCCTGACTATAGGTGCTCCTCCCCATGACACCGTCACAATATCGCACGCCGGCCACCCGGGTGCCGGCACACGCCGTCGGCTCCCCCTTGCGTGGCTGTGCTATTATGTTGGCATGGGTTATATCATGTGTCTACCCCCTATATATATGAGAGGCCTATGATACAAGTGTCCTACTTGGACACGCCTTCATATCCTATCTAAACACAATACAACTACAAGTCCAACTGTAACCTACCTTGTACACTATATTCGACACAACTCTAACATGCTCCACCGCCAGAGGCTCTCAGTTCTGGCAGATGATCCAGTCTCTCAAACCGATCTTCCGCATGGGGACGGTTGTCGCGGTCAATAGAGGCATGGACACTTTATTCTTGTTGGATTGTTGGTCCGGGAATGACCCCCTCAGGGTGCAGTTCCCTTTATTATTTGCCATATCTGAGCACCCAGCGATCTCGGAGGCGACAATCATGGAGGATCAAGGACGAAACCTCACTTACGTAGGTTCCTTGGCCCACCTGAGACTGCGGAGTGGCTTGTGCTGTCCTCCTTGGTGGCTAGCGTTACCCTCTAGACATCTTTGGATGAGACATCATGGAAGTTGGACCCCTCCGGCCTGTTTTCAACCAAATCACTCTACGATAGACTTGCGGTTGGAGAGGGTCAAGAGGAATCGAAAGCCTAGGGATATGTGCTTTATTTTGGTCTATCTGGTATACTAGAAATGATTTGATTTTTAACGGAACAAAGTTCACTAATTTTTTGCAGGTTATCTACAAAGCTACAACCTGGATCCGTATGTGGTTGTTACTAACTCATGCAGACTTCAGGGAGCTTTTGGCTATTGGGTGCAACCGTTGGGAGATGGTAGCACGGGCTATCTTGAGTCGATTTGAACGACGAGCTAATAATAGGCTAGGTGTGTAAGCAACGTAGTTTATTCTTTATCGCCGAATGTGGCACTTTTCCCTTTGTGTTTAGTTATAAGCTCGGACTATGAGCTTTTCTGTACCTTGAGACTTTGTTGCGTTTTTACTTAATAATATGGCTGCATGCATCGATTGATGTAGAGGCTGGGGTTATCCTTCTTTTCAAAAAAAAAAAAGGAACTGAAAGCCTTATGGAAAGCTAAGCTACCACCAAAGATAAAGGTCTTCCTGTGTCAACTCATTAAGGGTCGGTTTCCTTCAGGAGACCAAGTCCAAAAACGAAACGGGCCTGACGATGTGAAATGCCCGCTTTGTGGAGAGGCGGAAGACCTGAACCACATTAAAAACATTAAGCTGCGCATCAAGGGTGATGTCTCGCGCATGCCACGTGGGCAGGAGGGGTTGGGCGCTTGCCGCATCAATCTTTTTTTTTACTGTGCAACTATGAGGGGGAGAAAGAAAAACGCGTGGGGGTTTGGCTGGGCCTCTCACACACGCAACATCTCTCGTTTTGTCTCCCCACTCACCGTCTAGGGTTGGCGCCGCCGCCGCCGCCGACGACCTGCCGCCCCAGCGCTCCTCCCACGCTGGCCACCGATGGAATGCCCGCTTCTCCCCCTGGTCTTCTGGCATCCTCGTAGCAAGCTACGGCGCTGCTCCTCCCTACGACACCGATGGCAAGGCGGCGACAACCCTGCCATCTTTCATCGGTGATGCTCCTCCCCGCGGGCCGCGGCAAGGCGTGTTGATCTCGTAGTTCCTGGACGTGGGGAAGGTTGGCGCACAGGTACAATGAGACGACGATTCGGAAGGCTAGGTGAGCCCTCTCCCTCTCTTTTGCCCTCTCATTTGTTTTTGGTTCTCCCACCACCTGTCTCTCTAATCTCTGTTTGATTATATTCTAGGTGAGCATTATGTTTGGTTTTTGGTGGTTGGTCTGTTGATAACGAGATTTAAGGTTTGGTGCTGTGATTAGAAAATTATCCGAACGAGAGAAGGAAGAAGGATTTTTCAGCAGCTATTGAAGGTGCGAGCTATTGCCATGGAAAGGGTGTCTACCACTGAGACCTTAAGATACTGACGACCGAAGCTTCTTTTTTCTTTTGAAGCAGTCCGGGCATACGATTATCTATCATTATTATTTTCCATGTATCATGTACTTCGCGAGATAGCCAGTATGGCTTGATTGCTGTGTCTCTTTTCTTCCTGACTTATCCCAATATTACATGTTACAACCAAAAAACGTTCTTATTGACCGGGAAGGCAACATCAAAATCTCTGATTTTGGTCTCAGTGCTTTACCTCAACATCTTGGGGTATGATAGACTTATCGGTGATTTCATTGTATTGAGCATTATATTTTTATTGATTTTTAAACGAGGATATTTTAATTTAATTGAATTTAAGATCTGCAACTTTTCAAAATGACGGATTGCTGCATACAACCTGTGGTAGCCCCAACTATATTGCACCTAAGGTAAGAGACTGTTTACCTTCAGAGTTCAGACCATTTATCTGTTTTACAGTATACAGTATTTGCTAATTCTTGTGCCAAATATATCCAGGTTCTGCAGAACAGAGGAGATTACAGATCACTGTCGGGTATCTAATCTTGTGGAGTAACTATTTACATAACGCTCGTAGGACACCTTCCATTTGATGATCGAATTAAGGTTGTTCTTTATCAGAAGGTAGGCAGTCATTAAAAACTTAATACTTGATCTTTGAGGCCATTCCAATAGTACTACTGTTATCTGGTTGGGTGTAGATTTCAAAGGGTGATGCTCAGATTGCGGAGTGGCTTTCGCCAAAAAGCTCTGATCGGCTTTTCATGCACTAGCTCATCAATTGCCACTTCGAATCTGTTGTATGTAGGTTAAGATTCAGTTTCACCTACTGTCTAATTTACATGAATGCCGGTATCACTCCATGGATTATATATTAATCTACTTTAGTCACTGTTTCAGATTTTGCCTTCACGATTAATTATATGGATGCTTAGTTGTAGCCATCATGCCTGTCATAGTTCAAGTTTTTTACTTTTTCATTCATGCCGGTTGCACATGAGGGATGAGATGACTTCTGCATGTCTTCTATTTTTGTAAAGTGTCTACCTGAGTTCTTCACATGGTGCCTTGGTTTCATTGGAAATATACTAAAAAGATATGTGCATATCATGGATCTTGTCCTGTCAACCAAAAACAGCTTCTTCTTAAAAGATGGATTTGTTTGAGCCTCAACTGGTGCATCTTTTGCTGCATCAACTAGGGCTGAAAGGACTAAAATTATTCAACTTTGTTACTAGGTATCTGGTCATAGGTATTGTAAATACTAAATAGTATGATATCCTTTTATGAAACAAATTTTCGTTCTGTTTGACATTGATGTGCTTGTGATTTGCTTTCCAGGTTATCTTTCTTGAGAACTTATTGGTTTACCAATTTGAGATTTGTTTCATCATGTTTTTATACCATGTCATCAGGATTTTCATTTGTTCTTTTGCCATACAAACAAGATATTGCAGTGCTTCAGGGTTTTCAGTTGTTCTTCTGCCATACCATCTGTGTGCGTGTATATTGCTGACATACAGTTTCCTTTTTGTTGTGCAGAAGTGCTTATATTTTCTCATGCCCTCAACTACTATTTTAGCTTCAGTATGCTCTGAGTATAAGTATAGCCGCTACAATGGTCAGTACCAAGGGTGAGTGCCTCCACGTTTGAAGATGATCTCACACAGTGGCGGAGCTAGGAAGAAAAAACTGGGCGGGCCATCCTAGAGGGCAACACAAAAATAATATTTCTGAACTACACTAATTCAACATGCATTAGCTGATTACATGTGCTTGTGCAATGCTGGTTGCTAGCTAGAGTAATAATATTTAATGTTTAGCAGATAATACAATCCCTAGCTGCATGTGAGATTGACCTGGTTCAGGGCTAGCTAGCTAGCTACTATCCTAGCTGACAGAGTAGCGCTGGAGCAAAGGAAATGCAGTGTTGCATGCGAGGACAAGAGCGACCCGGCGTTTTTTGCTAGTGACGATGCAGTGTTGGACTGCACATTTTCTTTCTTTTCTTCAGACAATGTTGGACTGCACATGTGTAGTAGTATAAGATTTTCCTGGAGGGCAGGGCGGGCCACGGCCTGCTTTTGCCCTCACGTAGCTCCGCCAGTGATCTCACAGGTGCCTATAACTATGCTTCTTTTAATTGGTAAAAAGAAACTATGCTTCTTTTATTCTCTTGGTTGAATGTTAAACAAGAAAAAGAATAGTATCTGTGTCGCCTTGATAGGCACACACATTATTTATTTCGTGCAAGTTCTCTTATGTGAGATTCTTACTGTAGTATTTTCCAAAATACCACGCACTGAATATTCTGACCATTAATTCTTACTAATAATAGGCTTCTTGGGAAAAAATGGGAAATGAATATATAACAAGGCGTGTGTTGTGCCAACTGGTCGCTCCCCCCCCTCCCCCCTGCATCTTGATTGTAGTTCGATCTGAGCCTCAACTGGTCGAGTGTTGTGCCAACTGTAAGTCTCATTGTTAGTCAAGAATGCATGCTTGTTCTAATTGCACATGCATGTTCAACATTACCCTGGTTATTTTACTCTCTTTTGAGAAAATCGGTAGTTGCAGAACATATTATTTCAGTATCATGTACTGTTTTGCATTTTCTATAAAAAATGGAAGGATTGCCTCCTACACTGAAAGTAATCTTATTTGTTCTTTGTTATTTGTTTCTAGGAAACATGAATTGAATGATGATGGTACATATCTAATTGGTCATGTGCTTGCTCTTTACAGGAACGATCGATATATTGTTAAAAGAATGAAAGTATGCCCTGCCTGAAGATTTTAGCTTTCTTTTCGTTAAGAAGGTAGAAGGTTTCTGCCTGTTAACATCAATATAATTTCTATGATCTGCTACCCTTGTATGTTTTCTCTTTGGTTAGACAAGAAGCTATTGACGTTGGTCAGTAGATCCCTCTTAAGTTCCAGATGTGGATGAAATGCTTGTTTCTAGATGTTTAGTCCATCAAGTAGTTTGAACTCATTTGGCTCCCAATCCGCTTTCAGCTCTAATGATTTGGATGACTACTCTCAAGGGATTTGGCCTGCTTTATGGTCATTGATTAACAAGGTTTTCAGTTGTATATGCATGTGTGACAAGAAAAAAGCCGAAGGGGCGCCTCCCACCTGGCACCGCCCAGCTTCCTCTTAAGCGGCGCCACCGGGTGGCGCCCCAACCGCTAGTTCTTTTTATTTCGTGCCCGCCTAGTTCATGTGGAGCTGCTTTTGGGAAGTCTAGGACAATGATTGGTACCCAACCTCCTTCCCGAATGGCACCAGTTGATGATAATTGCACTGGCCAGGTTCGTAGACTGATGTGGATCAATTTTGGTACCTTGGCTTGGACTCTTTGGTGTGATTGGAATAAAGCTCTAACAGAACTTATATTTCCTTCCAGGGCCACGAACTCGATTTGCAAACTCAGTGGATTCTTGCAACTTTGGAAGCCTCTCTCCAAGCGACAGGACAAGGTGGCCATTGACAGATTGACGAGGAAGCACACGGACGTGGCGACTAGACTTCTCATGATCATTTATCCCCCTCGAGGCTATATTATGCACTTCACGTTTGTGGGCTTGTTGAGCTGTTGCGCCCAGCTTGTGCCGTACCTTTTTATTTTCTTTTCTTTGTTTCCGTGGACCTCTGTTTTGCAGTTGATTGTTGTGCTTCTGTTGTGGTTGCCTTATATATAAAGGGGGACATTGCACAACCCTAGAATATTTGCTTATAATAATTATATTAGAGAGCATCATGCATCATATTTAAATTCAAGAAATTTGAATTGAGGAAATTTGAAGCCTAAAAAATTAAATAAAGGAAAAAAAACCTAAAATTGCATTCAATGAAACCAAAATGCTCTTCATTGATATTTGATATTTTTTGCAAGGGTTTCGATCAAAACCAGAAATAATAACATTTTTAAGAATTATTTTGGGCTTTGAAATTAAACCATTATTGTATTTGGATTTGGATTTATATTCTTATATGGAATATATTTTCAAATGTCTACGATATATTTTATGTGCTTTGGAATAGTCCAGAGAAGGGGCGTGAAGCCTTTTTCAGAAACTGGTAGCCCACATTAGGGCCACAACTGATCCTATGCGGAGACTTTTGTGGTCTTGCAATTTTTTTAAATGGAGACAAAAATTTACCTCACATATTAATGAAGAAGAAGAGCGTTGCATGAGTAATTTATGAAAAGTCTTGATCGCAAGAGCAAGACTGGCAAAGAGAACTTGTTAACATGTCTAGGGTCCACACACAACAAAACTAGTACGTCTTGGGGCCTACTTGTTCTTATCTCGCATACAACCTCCCTATACTATCATCTTGCTTAGTCACTCACCCCGCGACTTAAAGAAATGACTATTAGACTATTCCTTGGATCTAAAGTTTCCTAGTCCAAGTCGGTTTGTAATATCTAGTCTAAGTCGGTTTGTACCAATATATATAGCCATGTACCCTATGCTAAACATAATACAAGCAATAGTTTTATTCATCTATCATGGTATCGGTTTTTCGATCCTAGGGTTTAGGGTATGGCTCCACCCACCCCACCACTGCCACCGCCGCCCGGCTACTTCGAGCACCGGACTGCTATCATCGCCAGAGCCGCCGTCAGGGCGGCCTCTTCTTCCTCCACTCTTTCCCTAACACCACCAACACCTACTACTCTTCTGGCTGCACCCATCTCGCTCGCTGACACCATCACCGATGTCAGCCCTTTCATCCCCATCGTCCTCGACCTCACTGCCCACAACTATTATCATTGGCTCCACCTCGCCTGGTAATCAAAAAGGGAAGGAGCAGGGAGAGTAACTGAAAGATCGAGGATGTCGCCTAGAGGGGGAGGGGGGTGAATAGGCACTTTAAAATAATTACGGTTGAGGCTTGAACAAATGCGGAATAAACCTAGCGGTTAATTTGTCAAGCACAAAACCTAAAACAACTAGGCTCACCTATGTGCACCAACAACTTATGCTAAGCAAGATAAGCAACTATGTGATAGCAAGATATATGACAAAGAACAATATTGCTATCACAAAGTAACGTGCATAAGTAAAGGGCTCGGGTAAGAGATAACCGAGGCACGCGGAGACGACGATGTATCCCGAAGTTCACACCCTTGCGGATGCTAATCTCCGTTTGGAGCGGTGTGGAGGCACAATGCTCCCCAAGAAGCCACCAGGGCCACCGTAATCTCCTCACGCCCTCGCACAATGCAAGATGCCGTGATTCCACTAAGGGACCCTTGAGGGCGATCACCGAACCCGTACAAATGGCGACCCTTGGGGGCGGTCACCGAACCCGTACACTTTGGCAACCCTTGGGGGCGGTCATCGGTACCCGTCAAATTGCTCGGGGTGATCTCCACAACCTAATTGGAGACCCCGACGCTTGCCCGGAGCTTTACACCATAATGATTGAGCTCCCAACACCACCAACCGTCTAGGGCGCCCAAGCACCCAAGAGGAACAAGCTCAAGGGCACCAAGCACCCAAGAGTAATAAGCTTCTCAACTTGTAACTTCCACGTATCACGTGGAGAACTCAAACCGATGCACCAAATGCAATGGCAAGGGCACAAGGAGTGCCCAAGTCCTTCTCTCCCAAATCCCACCAAAGCAACTAATGCTAGGGAGGAAAATGAGAGGAAGAACGAAAGAAGAACACGAAGAACTCCAAGATCTAGATCCAAGGGGTTCCCCTCACTAAGAGGAGAAAGTGATTGGTGGAAACGTGGATCTAGATCTCCTCTCTCTTTTCCCTCAAGAACTAGCAAGAATCATTGGAGGGATTGAGAGATAGCAAGCTCGAAGAAGGTCAACAATGAGGGAAGAACACGAGCTCAAAGGATAAGTCTCAGTGGGGAAGAAGACCCCCTTTTATAGGTGGGGAGAAAAACCAACCGTTATCCCCTCACTCAGCCCGCACGACGCGGTACTACCGCAGGGAGCTGCGGTACTACCGCGGTTGGCTGCGGTACTACCGCTGCAGGTTGTGGTACTACCGCATGTGCAGCTCTGGCCAGATGAAGGCATGTTGCACAGGGCAACGAGCGGTAGAACCGCCGGAGCGGTACTACCACGCGCCCCTACGGTACTACCGTAAGGCAGGCAACACCAGGCGCAGAGAAAGCACAGACGTAAAAATTACTTCCGTACCTACTTCCGCTGAGGGAGGACCTGCGCAAAACTCCGGCACGGTACTACCGCACACGAAGAGCGGTACTACCGTGTAGGGCGCGGATGTAAAAAATTACATCCGCCTCTACTTCCGCTCATGCCGCTAAGCCTGGCCAGAGCCCACGGTACTACCGCGCTCGCGGCGCGGTACTACCGCGTAGGGCGCGGATGTAAAAAATTACATCCGCCCCTACTACCGCTCGAGCAGCTGCGCCTGGCCGGAGGCCACGGTACTACCGCTCCCACAGAGCGGTACTACCGCAAGGGCCTGCGGTACTACCGCTCCGGAGAGCAGTACTACCGCATGCCCCAGATCAGCAACACTAGGAGTCCTTCATTTTGCAAAGAAGACAACAGAGGGTAACAATAAAACCAGAACTGCCATAACTTCTGCAAATGAGCTTCGAATTGAGCAAACTCAAGCTTGTTGGATACAAGACAACGATTAGCATCAAAACAGAGACTGTGAGAAAACTCAAGCTTGTTGGTTATAGTAAGAAGAGGCAGGGGAGGTATGCCTAACAAGAGAGGAGAGAAACCTCCAACAGAGAAGAACCGACAGAACCTCCAACATCGAAAACATCATAGAAGATGCATGTGAACTCCGTTTTCGATGAACTCGAGCTTGTCATGAAAATGACAAAAGCTCCAAAACTCACAAGGAGAAGAACCAAACAAGAACCAATAAAGATGATGCAAGGATGCAATGGTTTGAGCTCTCTACGAACGATACGATCAAGCAACTCATCGAGAGCCCCCCTTGATAGTACGACAATCGATCCTATAACTCGGTCTCCCACAACTACCATAAGACCGGTAAAATAGAAAACCTATCAAGGGCAAACCTTTGCCTTGCACAAAATCCACTTGAGCTAGATGATGACGATCTACTCCTCCTCAAGATGGACCACCTTTCTTGAGTGCGTTGGCTCGATGAAGACTAGTTGATTGCTCCCCCATACTCCACTATGGGTGAGCCACTCTTCCGCTCATCTTCACAAGTCCATTGTCACCACAATGGACGGCAAGCTTCAAGCACTTGATCTCTTCGTGATACATCACTTGAACTTGCACACCGTAACCTAACCCCACAAAGAACTCTCACGAAGACCATGGGTTAGCACACAAAGCGTAATGGACAATGCTTACCATACCATGGGATCACTTGATCCCTCGGTACATCTTGTGCGCTTTGTGTGTTGAATCTTTCCAACTCTCTTCATTTGGATGATGTCTTGAAGGTGGACATGAATGATCAGACAATCTTATTCTTCAAGACATGCTTGCAATAAGCTCAACACTCACATGACCAATCTTTGGATAATTCCTTAGTAACACCTTGGTCAACTCATAAACTCCTTGAAACCAACACATGGACTTCAAGAAAAGCCTATGGACAAAACCTTCAAATATAACTCAAGGCAACCATTAGTCCATATAGATTGTCATCAATTACCAAAACCAAACATGGGGGCACCGCATGTTCTTTCAGTAACATGCACATCATGATGTCTGTCAAAGATTAGTCGATACTGAAGGAATTGTTCATTCCTCACAAGAAAACGGTGCCTGACAATAGCGTCAAAATCTAAATAAGCGACAGGCAACTCCATATCACCCTCACGTGGAGATATACCAAGATAATTAGCAACACAGGTCGCATAAATTCCTCCAAATAAATCTCTGGATATACCATTATTATGCAACCTACGTGCAACTATTGCCCCCAAGTTGTAATCTTTATTACCTAATACAGCACTCTTGAGGACACAAAGATCAGGGACACACATGTGACATGCTTCATCTTTACCGTTAAAGCATCTACCAATGAAGAGAGCAAAATAATGTATAGTAGGAAAATGAATGCTCCCTATGGTAGCTTGTGCTATATCTCTAGATTCTCCCACAGTGATACTAGCAAGAAAGTCTTTATATTCAGATTTGCGGGGTTCATTAACATTGCCCCACTGTGGAAGTTTGCAAGCAGTTGTGAAATCTTCTAGGTCCATGGTATAAGATTGATCATAAATATCAAACAGGACATTCTGAGAATTACGTGAAGATGTATATTTAAATCTTCTCAAGAATGAATCGACGATGAGATCGATGACACCGATGAAGAACTATACTATCTTCAAAAGTACTAGGCAAGCAAAACCCCCTTGTTCATTCCGATACAATCCCACTCTCTCGCTCCCGCTCTCTTTTACTGCATTAGGACAACAACGTTTCAACTGTTACATGCCGCGGTAGCTGAACCCCCTTATCCTCTGCATGACCTGTCATTGCCACAGTAAATAGATGAAACCCACTAGCATGAGTAGGAGTTGTTTGAGCCCTGATGTGCCTACTCATCCATGCTTGTTGTCATGCCTGCTATGCTTAGAGTTGTGTCGGGTCTGATTCATCGGGGATGAATTGGAGGTGTGTGAACATGTCCTACTATGTGTGAGCTAAGTGTGTGAACACGATTTGGTAAAGGTAGCGGTGAGAGGCCATGTAGGAGTACATGGTGGGTTGTCTCATTGAAGCCGTCCTCAGGAACTGAGTTCTGTGTTTGTGATCCATGAACAGCTACTACCACACATTGGGATCCTTAATTGACTCTCTCGACTTATTAACCGACTTGATCTCTCTCCAGGAGTCGCAACTAGTTTATGGTGTTTGTAGGTAGTGTTAGTAGTCTACCAGGTGGCACCCGGTACAGGTGGGCTTGGGATAGACTAGGCACAGTGGCCCGGTGTACCAAGTGGCACCCGGATGGTGGGCTTGGGAACCCTGCACACATCATTTGGGGCGTGAGCGACACCCCGGCCGGATCTCCTTGCGGATGTAACCCGAATAGGCGATAAACTTGGACGAGAGACTTGTGTGGTTAGTCAGGTCGTGGCCGACACCCTCGCTGGGCTTCCGCTTGAAGGTTGCCGAGTACATGTCGTGTAAACGACGGTAAGTGGTGAGAGCGTGTGTGAAGAAGTACACCCCTGCAGGGTTAACATTATCTATTCGAATAGCCGTGTTCGCGGTAAAGGACTTCTGGGTTGCCTATACAGTTCATAGACAATTGAATGTGGATACTCTAAAATACGCAAGATAAGCATGAGTGCTATGGATGGCGTTCTTGTAGGGAGTCAAGAGCGGATCCATAGTGCTGTATTGGTTGGTGAATATGTGGACTCATGTGCGCCACCTCAAAAGAGTTACTTGCAGTCGTAGTTCAGGATAGCCACCGAGTCAAAGCTGGCTTGCTGCAGTTAAACCCCACCATCCCCTTGATTGATAATGATGCATATGTAGTTAGTTCTGATGTAAGTCTTGCTGGGTACATTTGTACTCACGTTTGCCTAATTTATGTTTTTGCAGAGAGACTTCAGTCTCACTAGTAGTTTCGCGTGAACTTCGACGTTCATCTTGTTACCTCAGCTACAATCTTGTGCCCTCGGCAGGATCTGGTAGTTAGTCAGGCTTCTCAGCCTTTTTCATTTGTAGTTATCTGTACTCAGACATGTTAAGCTTCCGCATGTGCTTTGACTTGTATGCTCTGAATGTTGGGTCAGGAGACCTATGTTTGTAATATCTCGCTCCTTGGAGCCTATTGAATTAAATACTTGAGTTGTAGAGTCATGTTGTGATGCCATGTTGTATTTGCACATATCGAGCATATTGTGTGTATGTTATTGAAATGCTTGGTATGTGTGGGATCTGACTATCTAGTTGTTTATCCTTAGTAGCCTCTCTTACTGGGAAATGTCTCCTAGTGTTTCCACTGAGCCATGGTAGCTTGCTACTGCTCCGGAACACTTAGGCTGGCCGGCATGTGTCCTTCTTCGTTCCTGTGTCTGTCCCTTCGGGGAAATGTCACGCGGTGTCTACCGGAGTCCTGTTAGCCTGCTACAGCCCGGTTTATCGGAGTCCTGCTAGCCCAGTTGCTACACCCCGGATTCACTCGCTGATGACCGACACGTTCGTTGCTGGGTCATGTATGCCTGTCCTGGTAAGTTAGTGCCACTTTGGGTTCACGACTAGCCATGTCAGCCCGGGCTCCTGGTCATATGGATGCTAGCGACACTATCATATACGTGTGCCAAAAGGCGCAAACGGTCCCGGGCAAGGTAAGGCGACAGCCATGGGCATACTGTGCGTGAGGCCGCAAAGTGATATGATGTGTTACATGCTAGATCGGTGTGGCTTTGAGTCGGGGTCCTGACATGCATATGGTGCAAGAAATTATGGGAAGCATGCAAAGGATGTATCAAAATCTCCTAATATGTATGAGGAAACTATGGGGGTCTCCTCATGAGCATTAGTGGAAACATCACATGGAGAATATTGACAACATCCAAAACAATCCATATTCGGCACAATGTGATCATGGCACGTCATAGTAGATGAAGTCCACAAATCATCTAAAGGGAGCATGCCAATATCATCGCAAAAAAAACAAAAGCCAATGACCATCATCTCGTCATCTATGCCATAAGTGCAAATGGGGTTTACTTTAATGTGGCATGCATAGTTACTATATTGAGATTGAAATGATACAATATGGGAGATCTCACTCATAGCATATGACAAGTTTAAAGGATTATCAAACATGATGTGACTAATAGAATTTTCACATGATATCCTATGGAGAATAGCATCACAACTAGGCAAATTAACATGCTCATCATCATATTCATCATAAATTGGTAAGCCATGACATGAGGAAGTCGCACTAGCATGAAGCATGGTAATAGGTGTGTCAACATCATGCAAGCAATCATATGCAAGGAAGTCCACTAGTGGGACAAGCGAAGTACAGTCACCTATGTTACCTTTGGAGCGTCACTCATTTTCTGTAGGTGAGGTTGCAACTTGATGGTACCATGTGTGGGGGGGGGTGCATCTTCTTCCACCATGGCCATCGGTTTGCTCATTTGAGGTATGGACTCGTCAATGATTGGCGCTTCTTCTTGTTGGAGATCTAGCACCAAAAAGGAAAACACACTTGGAGTAGAGGTTAAGTCGTTAGAAATCATAGTGGCCTCACATGCCGTCTCAACTACCTCACTCGCTAAGTGTTGTGGCTCACTCACTCCCTCAAGGATGCTCTCACTCATATGGTTGGTGGAGTCACTCAAATGGCTCTCAACCTCACATAGGATGTGTGGCATGCTCTCATGTGTGGGGCTAGTGGTGGTCACACTCATCCTCTCATTGGAAATGCACTCAATGTCATATTTGGTGGAGTCACTCATCTCACTCATGGGGTGGTGGCTCTCCTCATATGGCAATTGGGGCATCACATCATATGTTGGTGTCGGAGAGATGTAGGTGCAAATGTCTCCATGCTAAACTCCTATCGCTGCCTTGGTTGAAGGGACAGTCCCATGCTCAACCTCCTCATCCATAATGCCTCCAAATATGAATGTCATAGGATGTGGCAAAACATCACTTTCCTCCGAGATCAAAGAGAATGTCTCATGTGCGCTCGCATATCTTGACTCGGAGTAGGGGACATATTGAGGCGCCGTCTTCATGTTGTTGAAGAGGTTCGTGCTCGTCGCCGTGGTCGAAGGGTACGACCCTAGCTCGACCTTATTGTCACCATCTTGTTGTTGGAGGCCTATATGATGTGGCACCTCGTAGCTCATCTCCATGACCAAAGGGAATTTCCCATGCTCGGCCATCTTCCTTGGGGGGCTTATGAAGATGGAAGTGTCTCCCTCGCTCGTAGTTTGTCGCCTTGGACTTGATGAAGTCATTGTAGGCATACTCATGGTAAGTAGGCGAAGATGCCATACGTCCAAAGGTGAAGATGCCTTGAGAACACTTGGTGAAGATGCCGAAGTGGTGGTTGTAGCCATAGCTTGCTCTTGGTGGTGCTTGTCTCGCGGTCTTCTCTTGTGCTCATGAAGTTTGGCCGTAGCTTGATGTAGAGATTGTTGAGACTTGTAGGTTTGCGCGTGTGGAGCATCTTCACGATGATGGTGTCATTGTCGTGCTTGAGCTCATAGTAGATGTTGTTCGTCGTTGTCGTACACATGATGCTTGAAGTGAGTTGCCCTTCATGACGATGTTGATCATGATGATCGCCATGGAGATGTGGATGTGGACTACTTGTGCTTGCAACATTTTTGCGCTCCGAGGACTTGTGGCTTGAACGTCACCGCCGTGAAGATGATGAAGGGGAAGAAGACTTGTAGTCGACCAACACTTTTCGTAGCTCCTCCATGTGTTTGTTTTGGTAGTTGAACAAGTTGTTGATGTAGTCCCTTTTCCTTGCTTCGGATTGTCATATGTCAGTGGCGATGTTCTCGAGGCCTTGCATGGCTTGTTGTAGTCCAAAGTTGGGAGTTGTGGTGTTTTAGTTGTTCGCGCCATTGTTGTCGTGGAAGACCAGAGATGAAATGCCTTGCCTATCCATCACAAGACTCGATCAAATGTGAGTGGGAGAAAGAGAAGAACTAGACCAAATGTACCTTAACCAATGTTGAAGATGGACCAATGATCACTGAATACCGTAACAAGGAAATAGCACAATTGGTACCGGATCTTGTCAATTTCTCACACCTACATAAATAAGGCTTATGGTGGAGCTCGGTGAGGATAGTGGCACAAAAATTTAATGCAAAATGTTAGCAAGAGTCAATAATGTTGAAAGAGATTCACAAATTCGCAAGTGCAACAACTAGACCAATAGCAATATGTGGCACATGGAAACACACACACAGATAGATAAATGGGGTCGTGCAACCAAGGAATGAGCTCAAAATGTGGAATCCACGGAAAATGCTCTTGTTGCAATACTCTAGAGAGACGCTAGCATGATTGCTCAATAGGCAGATACGATACTTGTGCACAACCTATAGGAGACAAAAAAAATGCAATGACTTCTATCCCAATTATGCTATGAATATATGGTTCTCGGTGTTCCTCTCAAGATGATCCAAGATGATCGGATATGACAATCTTATGCGCAATGTGGTATGATGCTATAGCTCTTGCTTACAAGCTCTTTGTTTCTCTCTTTTTCTTTGCTTAAAAGCTTATTCTTTCTCTTTTTTTGTATGGCCACCTTTGCACAATGCACAAACCAAGATGGCAATTGTGTATATGTGGGAACAATCTTGTGACACAAGAGATGATATGATGATACCAATATGATGTGGTATGTATGCAATGGGAGGTGTAGATCACTAATGTGCACAAGTAATGTTGCTGGCAATACTCAATGGCTAGTCTCTATAGGCAAGTGACGCAAAATAGGCCATGGGTTATTAACAATAATATGGCAAGAAAGAATGTACAATGATGGGATACCACGATACCAAGGTGATATAGAGGTTACCGTTAATGCTTTGTCGTGTGTAAGCAAGAATAGATAATGATGAAGTGGTCAATGTCGATGACGACCTTGTGGTAATGATGAGTGGCAGTGTTCTCTATGTCGAACCGTTCCTAGTTAGCGGAAACACCCTAGGAAACGGAAAAACCGCGAACTCAAAATCTCAAAAGCCAAATGTCAAATTGTGGTAGCGGAAAGCGGTGGTAGTTTGCACTTGGCAATGCGGAAGTGGAATGATGGGTTATGCATGTCGAAGTTGAAGTTGCCGTCCCTAAGTAGCCAAAACACCTTAGGAGACACAACTCACAACACAAACAAAATTGGGTTAAGTTGGGTTATCGAAAGTGTATGGTGGGCAAGGTTATGTGGTAGTTATGGTAGTGGTTGATGATGGAGTAGCCATCCCTAAGTAGCCGAAACACCTTAGGAGACACAAACCATAATTCAAACAACCACTAATGCTATGTGGAACAAAATGGGTTATGTTGCGGAAGTCGGTGGTGGTAATGTGGAGGATGTGGTGGAAGCCCTAGGCAAAGATGCCAAAGTTCCAAAAATTTGATGGAGTCAAATGATGTTGGTGGTATTTTTGTGGGATGGGAATGTCAAGAGCTTCAAAACGAGCTAAAGAACGTCAAAATCGGAGTCTGGATGAATTAGTTATGGCTGAACAAAAATCAGCCGAAGTTAGAATCTACAGGTGTCGGACGTCCGAGAAGGGTCGAACGACCGGTGATCGTCAGACTTCCGAGGGCTGGAGCGTGGAACGGACGTCCGGAAATGGCTGGAAATCCGATGTTTTGGTATTGGATCGGGGGTGTCGGACGTCCGGTAAGTGTCGGACATCCGGTGATGCGGACGAGTTGGTCGTCCGTTAAAGTGTCGGACGTCCGGTGGGTGTGGCTCAACTCGAGATCCAAGTTTCGAGACGCGATTTTGGGCAGAAAATGGAGATTTCGTGGTCAAAATTGATGAGATTTCGTGGATGAAAGATGGGGAAACTTAGGGAGATGCTAGATCCACTTGAAACCAAGCAACTCCATGGATCAAAATCAACAAAACATCATCAAACCAACAACAAAAAAAATTGGGGCTATTTTTGGTGGGGATTTTCAAAATTGGGGACGAAATCAAGCAAAACAAGGCTAGAAAATGAGGGGTAGGGTCCAAATTAGTGATCAATATTGCTCTAATACCAAGATGATGTAGGATGGAATCCTAGATGCCTGATCTTTCACGACTGGAGGGGATCCTACGAGGAACACGAGGGGAACACGAGGGGAAAACGAGAGAAAACACTCAAATCAATGGAAAACAATCACACATGTGCTAGATCCTCAAACATAAAGAGTGGTACAAGATCCACGATCAACAAAGAACGATACAAGTAGCAAGTTCTTCTCTGTGAGGAGGTCTTGAGATCTTCCTGTGAGGGGTCTTGAATCTGCTTGGGGGATCTTCTCCGAAGCGGTCATGGACTCCAATGGAGAAGTAACCAAGTGGATGAGCAAAGTTCTATCTCTCAAATGAGCTAATCCTTTGCTAACCCAAGCTAGGAGGAGGGGGTGTCCTATTTATATCCATAGTGCAATTGGGGGCTAAGTGAAGAGGTACATGGGCCTCGGGCCGGAAGCTATGCGCAGACAGGTGTCAGATGTTCGACGACTATCGTTCGTCCGGTCGCTCGCGGGAGTCTGATCGTCCGGAAGTCTTCTGACTTCCGACATTTTGGCTCTGGTCCGGAACTACCGGATGTCCGGTCGGCGTCGGTCGTATGGGCGCTGATGAGTGTCGGTCGTCCGGTACGTGTCGGACATCCGAGCGCTGTAGCATGCGCAGACTGGGACTTGGGCTGGCCGGCTGGTGCCTCCAAGCATCGGACGTCCGACAGGTGGAGGTCGTCAGACCTCCGAGAGTTGTAGCTTTCTGGCAGCTCCTTCTCTTGTTCCTCACCATCTTGTCCAATACTCGTAGCTGTTCCATGGCCTTCCTCTTGGTTCTTGGTCATGCATAACACATATGTTTGAGGTAGTAGCCATGTCTCACATGTGGAAAGTGACGATTTGGAGAGGAGTGAGTTAACCTTGTGTCCAATGGCGTATACTTGAGGTCTCGTCTTATGTCCTCTTGGGTCTTGGGGAGTCGTCATAGTGTACATGGGAATGACCCTAGGATGCTCCGCATCACACGGCCAGTGGGCTTGTAGAGCAAGGTGTGAGATCCGGAATGCCAAGCCCGCCCGCCCACCTTGGCGTGCAACCAGTTTCCAAGCAACCGCACAGTTCCCACCATTGGCATCTTATTTCCCGCACCATAGAAATCCCCTACAGATCTTCGAGATTGCTTTGAGCGTCTTCTACGGGATATTGAGTGCGAACATCACATGTACTGGGATAGCATAGAGAACAGACTTGATGACCATCAGCCGACTGCTCTTAGGCAGTGTTGCCCCCTTCCAGTGGGGCAATTTGCTCTCCACCTGAAGTACTATGTCAAAAAGCTGCAGGGCCGACAACTTCCGGATGGTTAAAGGGAGGCCTAGGTACTTGCATGGAAAAGTCCCAATGGAGCAGCCCAATGTTGATGCAATGAGGCATTTCTGGTCATCCGAGCATCGAATTGACACTGCCAAGGTTTTGGTCAGGTTCACTCTCACACCTGATGCCTGCCCGAAGGCATCCAGAATGGAAATGCAAAGCTGTAGCTCTCTCTCCGCTGGTTTGAGGAAGATCATGACGTCGTCGGTGTAGATGGACAACCATTGGCGTAATCCTGATGGTGCAAGTGGGGCGAGCAGTCCTCTCCCTGATGTTAGGGAGAATAACCGATGTAGCGGCTCCATCATCAAGATGAACAGCGTGGGAGAAAGCGGTCCTCCTTGTCTGAACCCTCTTCGGATGTGGATCGGTGCACCCAGCACCCCATTCACTAACACTCTCATGGAGGAGGTTGAGAGTAGGCCCACAATCTAGCCAATCCACCTCGATCCAAATCCCATGGTAGCAAGTACCTCAATGGAAAACGGCCATTGCAACATGTCGAAAGCTTTTGAGATGTCAAGTTTGACCATGACAACGACATTCTTCAGAGCATGCAATTTCCTCACAATGCATTGAACCATCATGAAGTTATCGTGGATCGAATGCCCACGAATGAAGGCGCCCTGGTGGCTGCCCACCAGCTTTGGCAGGTCGTCTGTTAGTCTCACAGAGAGGATTTTGTCAAGAAAATTAACTGCCCCATGCACTAGACTGACCGGTCGAAAGTCCCTAACCTCTTGTGCACCATCCCTCTTAGGGATTAGAGTGACGTATGCCCTACTGATGGCAGCTAGCCCTCTCATATCGCCTCTATAAAAGCTGTCTAGCGCTCTCATGAAGTCTTTCTTAGTGATATCCCAACAGCAAGCATATAATCTTCCTATAAAACCGTCCGGCCCCGACGCTTTATCTTTGGGCATAGATTTCAGGATCATTGCCACCTCGTCCTCCGAGAATGGCACCTCCAAGTGCGTAAGGTCCAGTCTTAGAAGGCCTAGCAGATCCAAATTGAGGCTTCCCATGTGCTGTGGTGCCGATCCGAGAATCTCCTGGAAGTAGCCGTCCACCACCTCCATGATTTCATTTTGGCCCGTGAGGTACTGGTCATTGCATCGCAGGCCCATGATGGCATTGCATCACCTCCTGGGGCTGGCGTGCTACTTGAAGAACTGGGAGCTCGCGTCTCCATCTCGAAGCCATGTCATCCTAGATTGGTGGCGCGCGATGGATCTCTCAAGCGAGCACAAACCCAGCAGCTTTCGCTTCACGATCTTCCTCAGTTTAATTTCCTGCTCCGAGAGTTACCTCATTTCCATCGCCACATCTACACGAAGAATAAGTTCTAGGGCCAAAGCTATTTGCATCTTGACATGTCCAGTCCACTTGTTGCTCCAGCTTTGCAACGACTTTGTTGTTGCTTTCAACTTATTATCAAGGACCACGAAGGGGTTTCCCATAGAAGGCACCAATGCACAAGCAACCTCCACGATATTGCGGAATCCATCCGCCTTCGGCCAACATGCCTCAAAATGGAACCTCTTGCCCATCCTGAAATCAGCGTGCAGGTCCAACATGAGAGGGCAATGGTCTGAAATAGTAGAGCCCATAGCCATGAGAAAACATGATGGGTGAAGCTCCTCCCAATCCACCATGGTGAAAACAAAGTCTATCTTTTCAAGAGTAGCCTGTCCGCGCTCATTCGACCATGTGTACCTTCGACCGTTGAGATACACCTCCTTTAGTTCGAGAAGATTTAACTTAGCGCGGAATCGTGCCATCATGCATCTATTGATGCAGGCATTGCTTTTTTCCTCTGGATTTACCCGGAGATTGAAATCTCCTACAACTGCCCAAGGTCCAGCAATGAGCTCATGTATACCTACTAGTTCCTGACTCAACCTTTTGGGCGTCCGAGTTGGGTCCGTAGACCCCAGTCATCCACCAATGGGATGTCGTACCGACTGGTGTGACGAGCGCGGTAACCATGTTGTCAGTGTAATGTGGACTCAAAAACTGGACCATCAGGGGGTCCCAAGCCAGAAGAATACCACCACACATGCCCGAGGTAGGGAGATACAAGAAACTTGCAAATTTACTTCCTATACAGTGTGTCACCACGCCCAAGCTTACATCTTCCATCTTAGTTTCCTGAAGGAAAACTATGCCAGGATTGGCCGTCGAGACCACTTGGTAGATTGTACTCCTCCTTGCCTGGTCATTTAGACTGTAGGCATTCCATGCAAGCACCTTGATACGTCTCCAACGTATCTATAATTTTTGATTGTTCCATGCTGTTATATTATCATTCTTGGATGTTTTACAATAATTTTATACTCATTTATATCATTTTTTGGTACTAACCTATTGACATAGTGCCCAGTGCCAGTTGTTGTTTTGTGCATGTTTTTTACATCGCAGGAAATCAATAATAAACGGAGTCCAAGCGCAGTGAAACTTTTTGTGGATTTTTTTGGACCAGAAGACATCCAGTGGGCCGGGAACGCACCTGAGGGGAGCACAACCCGCCAGGGCGCGCCTCCTCGTTGGCCTCTCACACCGCCTCTTTGCTCTATAAATACCCTAATATTCCAGAAACCTTAGGGGAGTCGACGAAAATCAATTCCAGCCACCGCAGAGTCCAGAAACACCAGATCCAATCTAGACACCATCTCAGAGGGGCTCATCATGTCCATTGGTGCCTCTCCGATGATGCGTGAGTAGTTCTTTGTAGACATACGGGTCCGTAGTTAGAAGCTAGATGGCTTCCTCTCTCTCTCTCTCTCTTGATTATCAATACAATGGTCTCTTGGAGATCCATATGATGTAAGTCCTTTTGCGGTGTGTTTGTTGGGATCCAATGAACTTTGAGTTTATGATCAGATCTATATTTTTATCCATGAAATTTATTTGAGTCTTCTTGATCTCTTATAAGCATGATTGATTATAGCCTCGTATTTCTGCACCGATATTTGGGTTTTGTTTGGCCAACATGATCTATTTAGCTTGCAATGGGAAGAGGTGCTTTGTGATGGGTTCGATCTTACGGTGCTTGATCCCAGTGACAGAAAGGGAAACGACATGTATGTATCATTGCTATTAATGATAACAAGATGGGGTCTATTTCTACATAAATAGATCTTGTCTGCATCATGTCATCATTCTTATTGCATTACTCTATTTTCCCCATGAACTTAATACACTAGATGCATGATGGATAGCGGCCGATGTGTGGAGTAATAGTAGTAGATGCAGGCATGAGTCGGTCTACTAATCTTCGACGTGATTCCTATATAATTATCATTGCCTGGATATCATCATGATTATTTGAAGTTCTATCAATTGGCCAACAGTAAGTGTTTTCCCACCGTTTGCTATTTTTCTCGAGAGAAGCCACTAGTGAAACCTACGGCCCCCGGGTCTCCTTTTAACATATTTGCCTTTGTGATCTATTTTTATTTTCCTTTATTTTTAGATCTATTAAACCAAAAATTCAAAAATACCTTGCTGCAATTTATTTGTTTCGTGATCTATTTATCCTATCTACCACTTTTATCTCACGATATCTTGCCTACTTGAGGCACCGTACCCGAAAGGGATTAACAACCCCTTTAACACATCGGGTTGCGAGTATGTTTGCAGGGGTTGTTTACGTGGTGTTAGGAGGTTCTCCTGCTAGTTCGATAACCTTGGTCTCATCACTAAGGGAAATACCTACCGTCGCTATACTACATCATCCCTTCCTCTTTGGGGAAATACCGACGTAGTTCTAGAAGATATTAAAAGGAATTTCTCGCGCCGTTGCCGGGGAGGATCTTCAACATCAACCAGGTTCCTAATCACAAATTCATGTCCTCGCAATTTACATTGTTTGCCATTTGCGTCTCATTTCCTCTCCCCCACTTCACAAAATTTTGCTGTTTTATTTGCCCTCTTTTCCTTTCGCCGTTTTCTCGTCAGATCTGTTTGTGTGCCATCTTGTTTGTGTAGTGATGATGCCTCAAAGAAAATATTATGATGTTCCTTACCCAAATATTTTGCTTGAAAGTGAGAAAAGCACTAAGTAATATATGACTACACAATTTGAGCATAATAAGTATTTTACTGAAGAACTTAAGGAACACTCCGTTGTGTTAGAGGCTATAACAAAATAACTTGATGATATTAGTAGAGAAATTTGCAACCTCCAATCTAAGTATGCTTTTACTGAAAGTTTGTTGGGAAAATATCCGATGCACAAGCTACTTTAGTGAATCAAATGGTTGCCAAACCAATCTTGTTAGAAAATAAAAACGATGATCTTAAAATGTTTGGTGTTTCTTCTATTCATTCTTTGTTTAATAAAATTAAGATTGATGAAAAAGGGATTGGAGAAGAGTCAACTTTAGTTAGAAGGCGTCCGTACAATTTGGAGGGTGAAAATCTTGTTGAGAAAATTGATAAAATTGGGTTTGAAGAGGTCAAGACTTTAACTAGTGACGTGCCCACTATTTTGGATTACAAAGACTTTAATTATGATAGTTCCTCTTTGGTTGATTGTATTTCTTTGTTGTAATCCATGATAAATTCACCCCATGCTTATGAACAAAATAAGGCTTTTACTAAACATATGGTTGATGCCATGATGAAAGCTTTTGAAGAAAAGTTGGAATTAGAAGTTTCAATTCCTAGAAAATTGCATGATGAATGGAAACCTACCATCAAAGTCAATATTAAAAATCATGAGTGTTTTTCTTTATGTGACTTGGGTGCTAGTGTTTCTACAATTCCGAAGTCTTTATGTGATGTGCTTGGTCTTACCGATATTGAAGAATGCTCTTTAAATTTGCACTTGGCGGATTCTACTATTAAAAAGCCTATGGGAAGAATTAATGATGTTATTATTCGTGCAAATAGGAATGATGTGCCCATATATTTTATTGTTCTTGATATTGATTGCAATCCATCTTGTCCAATTATACTTGGTAGACCATTTTTACGTACTATTGGTGCCGTGATTGATATGAAAGAAGGCAATATTAAATTTCAATTTCCACTAAGGAAGGGTATGGAACACTTCCCTAGAACAATAATTAGGCCACCATATGAATCAATCATGAGGGCATCCTATGGATCTAGAACCAAAGATGACAAAACTTAGATCCTACACGTTATGCCTAGCTTGGGGCATAAAATGATAGTGCTTGTTGGCAGGTAACCCAACTTGTATCTTTTTTGCCTTTTGCTTTTCTTGCTATTTTCAATAAAATACACAATTATACCTCTGGGTAGATGTGTTTTTATGGTTTAAATTAGTGTTTGTGCCAAGCAAGGCCTTTGGGATGATTTGGGTGAGAGTTGATTTGATCTTGCTGAAAAACAGAAACTTTTGCGCTAACAAAATTATTTTTCATTTTTATCAGAAGACTGATTTTGAGTTTAATCTTTTTGAAGAAGATTAATGAACAAATTATTCACGTCATCCTAATTTTTTAGAATTTTTGGAGTTACAGAAGTATTTGAAGTAGTCAGATTGCTACAGACTGTTCTTTTTTTGATAGATTCTGTCTTCTTTGCGTTGTGTGCTTGTTTTGATGATTCTATGGTTTTCTTTGGTGAGTTTTTGTCATATAGAAGTTGGAATACAGTAGATATAATGCAAAAATAAAATATGAATGGGTTTGCAACAGTACTTATAGTAGTGGTTTGCTTTCTTATACTAACGGATCTCACGAAGGTTTTGTTTGAGTTTTGTGTGATTGAAGTTTTCAAGTTTTGGGTTATCTTACGATGAATGAAGGAATAAGGATAAGAAAAAGGCTAATCTTGGGGATGCCTGAGGCACCCCAAGATAGTATTCAAAGAAGTAGCAAGCAACTAAGCTTGGGGATGCCTTCGAGGGGCATCCCTGCTTTCTTCTAATGACCATCGGTATTTTACTTGGAACTATATTTTTATTCGTCACATATTATGAGTTTTGTTTGGAGCGTCTTGTATGATATGAGTCTTTGATTGTTTTGCTTTGTGTTTTAAGTCTTGAATCCTTGCTGGACACACCTTTTTGAGAGAGCCAAAGATTAGGCTATGCTTGCTCATATACTTCACTTAAATTTTTAGAGCCATGGAATTGCTCTAGCGCTTCACTTATATCTTTTTGAGCACGGTGTCCTTTGTTATTTTTGAAGAATTTCTCTCATGCTTCACTTAGATTTATTTGGGAGTTAGTAAATTTTTAAGAAATTCTCTCTTGATTTTCTTCGATTATTTGGAGAGAAAGAAATATTATGCTCATGTTCTTCACTTAAATTTGTTTGAGCTTATCAAAAGCAACATATGAAAATAGTCCCAAAGTGATAGATATCCAAGGAGGATATAATAAAAACTTTCATGAAGATCATTTGACAAAATAAACCTGATACTTAGTAATGGTTTTGAGATACGATAATATGATATGTGAGTCATGTTGATGAGTAATTGTGCTTTAGTAAGAATATTGATGTTAAGGTTTGTGATTCCCTATGCAAGCAAGAAAGTCAATAGTTATCCAACGAAATTTATATCCTACTTGTGGTGCATTATTTGGTGTTACTTATGCTTAATGCTTGGGTACGAGATTTTTTGTTTCTTGGTTGGTCGCTTCTCAATCTTTTTGCTAGCCTTCATTTTGCACAAAGTATGATCACTACTTGTGCATCCAAAACTCTTTAAATCAGTTTTTCCATATGAGTCCACTATACCTACCTATATGCGGTATTTCCATGCCGTTTTAAGCAAATTTGCATGTGCCATCTCTAATTTTAAAAATAAATTTCTCTTTTGTGTGCTCTACCGCTCGCGAGGCGATGAGGGGTGGCCAATATTTTCCATGCTAGATGTGTTATTCTCACGATGAGTGTTTATTCACATATCATTGCACGAGAGTACAACAAAGGTATTAGGGATGCCTAGTCCCGAAATGACAAATGAATTTACTTTATGTTAGCAAATAATAAATTCCTTGGAAAGTGTTGGTATGGAGGGCACCCGTGGATACGGACAAGACATGGAAAGTGAAAGTAATGGTGGAAAAAGGAATAAACTTTATTTTCTGTTTGGGAACCGCCTATGATGTATCTAGCATGGAAAGTGTTGGGAGCTCTAAGTCATTTTTGTTGGTGGGAAAAGTATGCCTCCCAATATGTTTTTATCTCTCAATTTTCGCTTTGAGCCCTGGCACCTCTACAAATCCCTACTTCCCTTTGCAAAGGGCCTTTATTTTACTTTATGCAATTTTTATTTTGAATTTGAGTCTCCACCTTCTCTTATAAAGCACCAACTAAGGGGCACCATGATCATATTTGAGCATTGGGTGTAGCTAATATTCGAGTGTGTTTCAAGAATGGAATAATGGTTGAGCATAATGGGCTAGGAATAACTTGCTTTAGTGTTGATATTTTGAAAGACATGGTTGCTTGTTCGTATGCTTCAGTATTAAAGTCTTCATGTCAAAACTAGACTATTGCTTTGAACCATATAAAAGTCCAAATGTCCATGCTATAAAGAAAAGAAATGTGATGAACTTGTTAGGCAGCATTCCACATCAAAAATTCTGTTTTTATCATTTACCTACTCGACGACGAGCATGAATTAAGCTTGGGGATTTTGGTGTTTGGACACACAAGTTTTGGAGCCTCCTCTTGTTATCTAGTTCCATTTCTAGTTGATCTAATTAGAGCTAGACATAAATCCTTTAATCCTCATAATTAGAAGCCTAGTATTGTTCTAATATCTTCCCTCTAATTCTCTGACAACGATTAGCTCTGGATAGTCAAGCGCTGCAATCTATAGAGAGGTCGTGCTTTCGGTCAAGTATTGTTCTAATCTCTTCCCTCTAATTCTCTGACACCTATATATATACTGAAGATTGTATGCTTGCAATCTATAGAGAGGTCGTGCTTTCGGTCTTCTGTTCGAGGGATCGTTCATCAACGGTTCGAGGAACTTCAGGAATGATCTACACCAACTCGTCTTCTTTCGCTGCAACTCGGAGTTGGTAAGGATACGATCCAAACCATTATATTGCATCTTCATAGTGTTCCTGGTTGATCGTCAGGCGATTTTTTTTGTTTACTACTATGTTTCCCAATAATTCCACCCCTCAAACAAGTACAAGAAGTCCACTTTGAGTTTCCAAATTCTACTTGCTGCTGAAACACAAAGTGAGTTATTGATAAAAAATACAATAGGCCCTTGTTGACTCACAAGGAGAACCAGAAGCACATGCCAAATTAATGGAGAACGACCTCCTCTCCGTCAAGGTCTTTGGAGACTTCAGGACTCGCCTAAAGTGTTGTGTGGAGAGCTCCTCTGATGACGAAGACTCTTCCTCGAGCGAGAGTAACGAGGAGGACAGCGGCAGTGACGACGAGGGTAGCATGCAAGAGGATGATGGGTCTGACTAGGTGTTGGACCCGCCGTCCCAGGGCGGTGCCGGCAGCAGCAGCAACATCTGCACCTGGCCCCTTCTCCCGGTGGGGCCGACTCCTTGAACTTCTCGGGGTCGCCTCCTTGGGCGGCTGGTGTGGGGAGGCCGGAGAAGGCGAAGAAGGCAGGTGGCGGGCCGTCAAGTCAGAGTACGATGGCACCGATGCCTTCGTAGCGTATTGACGGACCGCTGCCTCATCTTTCAGCTCTTCTCTCGGAACCATCATCTCCAGCCCTCCCTTAGGTGGCTGCCGACATGTTCTCTTGGCGCCTTATGCTGCTCGTACCTCGCCTAGGCGCTCCTTCTGCCCTCTTGCCTTCTTGTTCCGTTTCCCGAGGAGAGGGACAAGAAAGGGGTTATGGGCACCTTATCTCTTTTTGGCTTGTTAGCCTACGGGCCTTAGTTAGATTTAAAACTTGTAATCCCCTTGCTCATGTTTACATTCCATACGAACTATACTTGTATGGGGTGTATTAATGAAAAAGGGTGCTTGCCGGGTTCTTTGTGTGTGAGCGAAGCCCATACCAAGGAACGAACCCTTGTTATTTTCAACATAAACATCGGCACCCGGCAACGAGCCTTGCCGCTCCCTCACTTCATTCGGCCAAACTCATGCTCTTGGTGGAGGCAGGGGTGAAGTAGGGTTAGGCCCTACGCTTGCTTCCTTGCCGCCGCGTCTACAACCAGTTTCCAAACCAAGAAAAAGTTCTCGGGCAACAGGAAAAAGGGGGCACGGCGGCCTTGGAACAAAACGAGGTTTCATACGTCCCAATTCCATACGGAAATGAATAACAGGGGATAAGAGACTTATCTGAATCCGCAGCCCCCGGCAACCTTGGCTTGCCGCGGGTGGACCCTTGAGTCTTCAGCCCCCGGCAATCTTGGTCTGGCCCCGGCTCATTCTCTTTCTTCCACTTAGCTTGGAGGAAACATTCATGTACCCTGTGAACCAAAGAGGACGGAATGCAATAGAGAGACGCATACTCGACCTCTATGCTAGGGGTTAGTCGTCGCTAAGCACTATCAACCCTAACCGAGGGAGATACTCAACCTAGCATGCATGCTATGACTTAGGGCGCCAGCGCTTCATTTATTTATGCTCAGGGTCTGCGCCTGGCTTTGTATAGAGGGTTACATGCCTTGCCGGCAAGGCTTGTACAAAAGGTGGCTTGCCAGGGGGCCCGGCAGCCGCGCCTTATGGGTAAAACTTACGAAGATGCTCGATGTTCCAGGAGTTGCTCACTGGAATGGCATCTTCGGTCTCCAGGCGAACTATGATGGGCCTGGTGACTGGTATTACCCGATAAGGGCCTTCCCACTTTGGCGTCAACTTGTTGGAATTCTTGGCCAACTAAACACGCCAAAGAACAAGGTCGCCTTCCTCAAAGCTTCGGCCATGAACCTTGTGGCTATGGGAGCGGCGCAAGGCTTGCTAGTAGCGTGCTTCTCTTACAGTCGCTCGAAGACGATCTTCCTCGAGGAGTGTCGCGTCATCTTGCCTCAATTGCTCTTGCTCGAGCTCATAATAAGCGAGCACTCGGGGTGACCCGTATATGAGTTCCGTGGGGAGAACTGCTTCTGCCCCGTATACCAGGGCAAAGGGCGTCTGGCCGGTGGCTCGATTTGGCGTTGTTCTGATTGACCAAATAACTGCCGGCAGCTCATCGATCCAGTGCCTTTCGCTCTTGTGCAGCCTGTCAAAAGTCTTCGTCCTCAGGCCATGCAGTACTTTAGTATTTGCCCTCTCCGCTTGGCTATTGCTCCATGGGTGTGCCACGAAAGCAAAACAGACCTTGCTGCCGAGGTCTTCAATGTATTGCATGAAGGTGTGGCTTATGAACTGCGTGCCGTTGTCGGTGATGACTCTGTTCGGCACACCAAAGTGGCAAACTAGCCCCTTGAAGAATTTGACGGCTGATTGCACCGCCACCTTTCGCACTGCTTCCACCTCCGGCCACTTTGTGAACTTGTCGATTGCAACATACAAGTACTCAAATCCCCCGACAGCGCGGGGGAAGGGGCCCAGTATGTTGAGCCCCCAGACCGAGAATGGCCAGGAGAGAGGGATTGTTTGAAGGGCTTGAGCTAGTTGATGAAGCTTCTTCGAATGGAACTGACACGCTTCCCACTTGGTTACTAGTGCCGTCACATCCTGGAGGGCAGTGGGCCAGAGGAAACCTTGCCGGAAAGCCTTGCCGGCAAGGGCCCTTGACCCTATGTGGGAGCCACATATGCCTCCATGTATCTCCGCCAACAGCTCCAGTCCTTCCTCCCGAGGAATGCACTTCAATTTCACTCCGTTCGGTCTTTTTCTGTATAGAACGTTGTCAACGAACTGGTACAGGGCAGACCGATGGGCTACTTTCTCCACTTCTTCCTGCTCCTCAGGAAGCTCCCCTGTTTGGAGGAATCGGACGGTATGATGTGCCCATGCCGGAGCCTGGGGCTCGACGTCAAGGGCCAAAGGCATCTCCTCTGCCGCGGGGACGGCTGCCTCTATGGCCAGGGCTTGGCGCCCTGTCGGAGTCGGTTGCCCCACGGCAGGCTCGGCGTCCACGGCAACATCTTTGCCAGCGGCTCTAAGGAGCTCGGTAGGGAAGTACTTGTCGGGGCCTGATTTCCTCCGCTTGTTCTGCTCTGTTGATGGTTCAACGGACGGCTGAGTTAACCGAAGCACAAAAGTACCTGGTTCCACAGGTTGCTTGAGGGCAGTGCGCTTCGACAGGTAGTCGGCGATGTCGTTCTCCATTCGGGGGACATGCTCTACCTGTATACCGTCAAAGCGCTCCTCCAGTTTCCTCACCTCATCTACGTAGGCTTCCATCAACGGGCTTTGATAATCCTTGTTGACCTGCCTGATGACAAGCTGTGAATCACCTATGACGATGAGCTTCTTGACCCCGAGGTCTGCCGCGATCCTGAGACCGACAAGCAATCCCTCGTATTCAGGAGTGTTGTTCGTCGACATCTCCCTGGGAAAGTGCATCTGGATCACGTACTTGAGGTGCTCTCCGGTGGGTGCGACAAGCAGCACACCAGCACCGACGCCTTGTAGCAAAAAAGCCCCATCAAAGTACATAACCCAATTGCGATTTGTTTCCTTGCCGGGGAGAGTGGTCTCCTGGATCTCTTTGTCGGGCGTTGAGGTCCATTTTGCAATCAACTCCGCCAAGACTCTGATTTGAATCGTCGAGGTGCTTTCGAACTTCAAACCAAAACTCGACAGCTCCAAGGCCCATTCCACAATCCTCCCCGTTGCATCTGGGTTATGCAGTATCCGTTGCAACGGGAGGCGGGTCACGACGGTGATCTCGTGCACTTGGAAGTAATGATGCAGCTTCCTCGAGGCCATAAGGAGGCCGAAGAGCAATTTTAGCACACCGGAGTACCTTGATCTAGCCCCTTGCAAGAGGGAGCTGATGAAGTAAACCGGGTGCTGCATCAACTTCTTCTTCTGCACCACTTCACCTGGTTGCGCGGGCCCTGTCACGCTGGTGTTAAACCTTGCTGTGGGCCCAGCCTTGCCGGGACGAGGCCCTGCCGGGGGGGGGGGAGCTTTTGCTTGCCATCTGTTAACTCTGCCGTTGCCGCTGCCCCTCTGTCGACCTCCCTCTGCGCCACCAGTGCGGCGCTAACCACTTGGTTCGTCGCTGCTAGATACAGTAGCAGCGGCTCTTGTGGCTTAGGCGCAACCAGTATCGACGTGGAGGAGAGGTACTTCTTTAAATCCCGTAGCGCTGCCTTGGCCTCCTGGGTCCACTCCATTGGGCCCGCTTTTTTCAATATTTTGAAAAAGGGGAGGGCACGCTCAGCGGACTTGGAGGTGAATCTGCTCATGGCGGCGACGCAGCCAGTTAGCCGACGCACATCCTCAATCCTCTTAGGTGCCTCAATCTTCTCAATGACCTTAATCTTGTCCGGGTTTGCCTCAATCCCACGCTGTGACACAAAGAACCCGAGAACCTTGCCGGATGGGACACCAAAAACACACTTCTCAGGGTTCAACTTGAGGTTGATCTTGCGCAGGGTTGCAAACGTTTCTTCCAGATCTTGCACAAGTGTTGCCTTATCCTTGGTCTTGACCACTATGTCGTCCATATCAGCTTCCATATTTCTATGTAGTTGAGGCTCAAAACCAATTTGGACTGCTCTTGCAAAGGTAGAGCCAGCACTCTTCAACCCGAAGGGCATCCGTAAAAAGCAATACGTACCGCATGGGGTGATGGATGGTGTCTTCTCTTCATCTTCTTTCGTCATGAAAATCTGATGGTATCCTGAGTAGGCGTCGAGGAATGATAGTAGGTCACACCTGGCCGTGGAGTCAACAATCTGGTCAATGTGCGGCAACGGGAAAGGGTCTTTTGGACAAGCTTTATTGATATCTTTGTAATCAATACACAGCCTCCACTTCCCGGTTGCCTTGCACACCACCATCGGATTGGCCAGGCACGTCGGATGGAGCATCCCTCTCACCAAGCCTGCCGCTTCTAGCTTTCTGATATCTTCAGTGATGAACTCTTGTCTTTCCAAAGCTTGCTTCCTGACCTTCTGCTTGACGGGCTGTGCATGAGGATAGACAACAAGATGGTGCTCAATCACCTCCCTGGGAACGCCGGGGATATCAGATGCTTGCCATGCAAACACATCGACATTTGCCCGCGGGAAAGTGATGAGCTCGCCTTCCTATTTGCTATCGAGGGTGGAGCTTATGGTAAGAGCTCCTCCCGTGCCGTCCTCCTTGACGGACACTTTCTTGGTCTCTGGTGGTGCAGCTCTGGATCTCTTGCTCTTGCCGGTGGAGCTCTCTAGCATGTCCTCGACACGAGCACAACACCCCGAAGAGGTGCGCTTGCCAGAGTGGGTGCAAGAGGTCTCGCCCGTCTTCTTCCCCCCAGGGCTTCAACAACAGGAGCAAGTGCCTTGGCGGCAGCTGCTGCAACTGCTTCCCGGTAGAGTTGGTCAGCGCAAATTAGCGCATCTTTCTTGTCGGAGGGGACGGTGATGATGTTCATCAGCCCAGGCATCTTCAACATGTTGTACGCGTAATGGGAAGCCGCCATGAACTTGGCCAGTGCCGGGCGGCCGAGGATCCCGTTGTAGGGCAAGGGGATCTTGGCTAGATCGAAGACAATCCTCTCCGTCCTGTAATTCAACTCGCATCCAAACGTCATGGGCAGCGTGACCTTTCCCTTCGGCTGGCTCCTCCCTGGGTTGACCCCTTGAAACGTGCCGTCTTTTCAAGATCTCCATCAGGAATCTGCAGCCTTTTGACCATGACAGGCGAGATTAAGTTCAGTCCGGCTCCGCCGTCAACCAGCATCTTCGTCACCTTGAGGTTGCGAATCGTTGGTGAAACCAACAACAGCAAACACCTGACCGCAGTTGTGCGATCAGGGTGGTCCTTGATGTCAAAGATGATAGGCGTGCTGGACCACTTCAGTGGCTTCCGCGCGTCGAGATGGCTCCACAGCTGTGATCTCACGCGCCTACTGCTTGAGCTGGCGGTGGGAGGTGTGCAGCAAGGCGCCACCATCGACACACATGGCCTCTGTAGCTTTCTAGAACTCGTGGTCGCCGGACTCATCATCCTCGTCATGATCATCGTCTTCTTGCTTCTTGTCGCGGCCCCGGGCGGGCTTCTCTTGCTGGTTATCCTTGCCGCGGCGGCCTTCTTGGCCGCCACGCTTCTTGCCGGATCCTTCAACACTGTGTTGACCCTTCTCCTTGTCCCGCCTCTCATATTTAGCTTTCTGCTTCTCAGCAAGCAGCTCAACTTGTCGGCAGTTCTGGAGGTCGTGGACTTTGGTGCGGTGGATCTTGCAATACTGCTTGTCGGAGCCTCGTTGCTTGTCGGCAGCCGCCAAGGCCCGGCAAGCGGCACACCCGGCAACCTCCTTGCCAGGGTCGCTTGCCTTGGCCTTCTTGGTTGTGCCGGTGTCATCGGATCCCTTGACGGCAAGCATAGTCTTGCCCTTGCGCTTTCTGTTACGACACCGACCCTTCTTTGTCAGGGCGATGGTGTCGTCATCTGTGGAGTCGGTTTCCGCACCGGCATCCTCGCCGGGGTACTTCCTCCCCTCTTCAGCTCGAGTGCACCGATCGGCCAGAGCGTAAAGCTCGGCCACATCTTTGACCTTGTTCATTGCCAGTTCCTAACGCATCTTGCGGTTATGCACATTCTGATGGAATGCGTTGATCACGGCGGCAGGGTGAAAGTTGGGGATGTTGTACTGCACCTGGCAGAACCTCTGGATGTACTTGCGCATGTTTTCTCCTTCCTTTTGGGGGATGATGTGCAGATTGCTTGCCTGGGAGCTTGATGGACTCCAGTGAAGGCGCCAACAAACTCATGGCACAGATCCGACCAAGAAGATATGGAATCCGCTGGCAAGTGCATCAACCAAGACATGGCATTGGGCTTGAGCGCCAACAGGAAGTAATTGGCCATCACCTTGTCATAATGGGCTCCAGCAGCTTGCATCACAATGGTGTAGGTGCTGAGGAACTCCGACGGGTGAGTCTTGCCGTTGTACTTCTCACCAACGTCGGGTTGAATGTGCGGTGGGAGGGCCACTGGAACTGCCGCAGCTCATGGGTAAAGGCTGGGCAACCCACCTTGTAAGGTAGGCCACCGGAGCCTCCCGGTGCTAGGTGGTCCATAGTGGGCCCCACCCGTCTATCTGACTGGTGGCGTGCGTCGCACCGTCGCTCGATGGTGGTCCGAGCGTCTTCAAGGGCTCGCTCCCGAAGAACTTGGCGTTTGTCGCGGTGGGTCCGTGGATCGGACGATGCTATGGAAATATTATCACAAGCGTCATCACGATGGATCGACACCCGCGGTGGCTGGCATGGGGGAGGAGAGTGCACCATGGCTGCATCAACTCCGGCCTTTCCACCACTGGCATGCGGTGGCTCGACAGAGCGGCAGCCTACGGGCCCCGCTGGTCGCGGCTCGTCTTTGTTGGCGATACTGACGAGGCTCCGAATGGTGGCTCTCCACTCGTCGAGTTTCTCCGCAGCAGGAGGAAAGTCAAGGAGTAGCTGTGCATGCACCAAAGCCTCTGCTGGTGTGGGTGGTGGCGAGAGCTGCGTGGACCGTGACGCGCTTCGACTCCTAACCACGTTAGGAGGAGCTCAATCACGGCTCTGCGGCGGTACGCCATTTCCACCAGTACTTCGGCGTGCATGCTGTCCTCCTTTGTCCTATGAAGGATGCACTGGACTCTTCCCAGGTCGGCGCCCGGGGTCATCGGCGTGGTGGTGCTGCCCATCGCGCATGACTTGGGAAGAGCGCACCATGGGCACCAGCGCAGGCGTCTTGGAGGTCATTGTGCTGTCGGTGAGTGGCATGGCGCCGACTCCGGAGGGCCCCGCGCCACCTGCAGGGGGCCCAACTCTGTCTTTGGGATTTGCGGCATGCGGCCAGTAATCTTGCGCACGAACAACGCCACTCGCCAAGTCTAGACTGCCAGGGCGATGTGGGTGTTCGCGGGTCTCGCCTCGGGTCCTTTCTGCGACCGGCCCGCTACTGGCCCGCACTGGTATGTGTGGTCCGGCTCCGGATGAGCCGATCGCCGTGGTCATCTTCCTCTTGGGAGCCATGGCGACGAAGGACTGCTAGACTAGCTGCTAGACCAGATTTTCACAACCGCGGCCTCTACCTGGCGCGCCAAAGATGTCGGTAGGAACGACACCTATGGGATCAACGGGATCCCTACTGTGGTCGGCGGGCGCGGGGTTGTGAGAAGAGCAGGTCTAAGAGCTAGCACAAAGGTCGTTTACCCAGGTTCAGGCCGCGGGGATCGCATAACACCCTAGTCCTTCTTTGGCATGTATATTAGTGTTCTTGAACTAGCTATCGAGCGTGACTTGCCCAAAGAGCCGAATCCCTCTCCAGTACGCCTCGGGCCTCCTTTTATAGTCGAAGGAGGTGCTATAGTGGCACACAGGAGGTGGAATGGGTACAGTAGCTATGTTTATCTCTTGCTATTATGGGACAAGACGCATTAAATGCGCCCGTGAGGTGTCCCCTCACTTTATCGCCGCCTCGCCCTGCTTCGATGCACGTCCAGGCCAGCGAGGCGGGCGATGCCATGTAGGCTGGCAGGCTGCTAAGGTGGTGCGGTGGCGGCGTCTTCACGAAGATCTGCATGCCACCACGCAGGTGCTTGCTGAGTTGGCTTCGGGACCGCACATCGCCACGCAGGTGCCCGCCTGGCTGGCTGGGTTGGCAGCTGCATGGAAATGGTGGTGCGGTCTTGGTGCGGCAGGCCCGGCTGCGGCCTCGCTGATGTCCTTGGCAAGGGCCTTGCCGGGGCCCCGACAAGGGTCTTGCCGTGGCACTGTGGTTGTCCCCGGCAAGGACGTTGCCGGAGGTCTCGTCCTCTGGTCCTCATCTGATCTCGTGTGTTAATGGTCTTCACAAAGATCTGTATGCTACCATGGAGGTGCCTCCCGAGCCTTGGTTCCAATGTTGTTGGTGATGCTGGAAACCTTGGGCTCAAGGGTGGCACACTCCACTGGAGTTTGGGCAAGTTGCCCCGGCAAGGCCCTTGCCGGGGCCGTGGAGGCCGCCCCGACAAGGGTCTTGCCGAGGGAGTCCACCTCGCCCTCTTGCTCTCTGTGTTTCTGTCTTGGTGTTGCTTTGATGGTCTTGTGGCTTCGGCTCCCTTCTCCTGCCCTGCTCAGTGTGGCCGTGGCGTGGCTCGGACTGCCCATTTGGAGGAGTTAAGCATTTTGGAGTCAAGGGAAAGTTAGCACCACGTTTTGTGGGGCCATACAAAGCTTTGGAGCGTATGGGAGAAGTTGCTTACAAGCTGGAATTGCCAGAAGGATTGTCAGGAGTTCACGACGTGTTTCACGTTTCCTAGTTGAAGAAGTGCCACGTAGAGATGGCCGATATTCCTCTGCGAGATACAGTGCCACTTTAAGCGATTCAGCTGGATAGTGATTTGACTTACGAGGAGAAACCATTGAAGATTCTCGAGTTTGCCAGCCGAGTCACACGCAGTAAGGTTATCAAGTTCTGCAAATTTTAGTGGAGCCACCACATCGAGGATGAAGCCACCTGGGAATGAGAGGAAGACCTACTGAAGGACTACCTGCACCTATTTTCTAGCCAACCCGAATCTCGAGGGCGACATTCATCTTAAGGGGGGTAGGTTTGTAACATCCCAAATTTTCAATTTGGAATGTTATAGACTAGATCATCATTGCATATAAATATTTATTGCATTTTTGGTTGATCCTAGAAATCCTATGCAACTCAAGGACCCACAAAGAAAGTTGGGGATTTCGTTATTTTCATATTTGATTTTTCTCAAATTTTGAAAAAAGAGGATCATTGGTTTTAATTATTTTTCTCTTCGAATATTTCTAATATTAAAATAAAAGAGAGGGGATAAAATGACTTCTCCAAAATAAATAAATATTGGAGGAAAAATATTAAAATCAAATAAGAATTTCATTCGGAGTTTTATTGCTATTTTATTTGAATTAGGAAAAAAATGTGATTTTCAAAATTGCATTAGGGGCCCAAATAAATCTTCACTTTGTCCGCAATACAATTAGAGGACCGTGAAAATTTATTTCAAGATTTTTGGACTCCATTTAGTATTTCTTTCATTAGTTTTTCTGCGTCAGGATTATTTATAAAAAAGTTGAACCGACTTACCGGGCCGTGTCCGACCTGGACACTGGGCCTGGCCGGCCTTATAAGCCGGGGGCCCGACCCCGCCGCCAGCCCAGCCCCGCCCCGCCGAAACAATAGCCCCGCCACACCGACACCACGCGAGTCCGCCGCCGCTGTCCGCCCGGCCACCCCGTCGCCCCGCCGCCGATCCCGCTGCCCGTCGTTGCTGCCACCCTGCCACCGATCCTGCTGCCACTAAGGTAGCCGCCGCCGCCGTCCGGTTTTCTCGGGAAAACCAATCATTTTTTTCGAAACCCTAGATCTAGTTTTTTTTTTCAGATCGGTTCGGTTTTTTTTCGGTTTAGTTAAATAGCGGACGTTTGTCTGTACGTTCGTTTTAACGAATGGTGTTTGTCCGTTAGCCGCAGACAGCGAACGTTCATTCGTTAGCCTGTTCACCGCGTTTTATTTTCCAGGGTTTTTCCGCGATTATTTTCGATCGTGATTTCTGCCGTGATCTTCGTTTTAGTTTATCTTTTCGCTCGTTTATATGATTCAGGTGATTCAAGCGCCTAGATCTTCATCTCGGAGCCCTCTTTCTGTTTAACCAACTTGAAGAAGATTTTGATACTGTAAAATTTGACTTTAGTCCAGATTAGTAAATGAATCTTGTTTCTTTCATAGTTTGAGTTTCGTTGCTCCGTTTGATTTGATTCTTTTTGCAAACCAGAGTTATTCAGTTGAACTTTCTGGTTAGATCTTTTATTTGAGTTTTACCCTTGCCTCTAGTTGAGTGCTTATATATGTTATTATTTGTTTGCGATAGAGTACCCAGAGTGTGAAGCGTGCTACTACGAGTCTCTAGGTTTTGTGGATCATCAGTAAGGCAAGTAACACTTTGATCATACCTCTTTATTACCCAGTTTTTATGCATTAGATCAACCCTCAAACATTGCATGGTTAGGATCTAATTTAAAATGTGTGTTTGGGAAGTAGATGATGAGGTAGAACCTATTGCCCTGTTATTATCAAACCTTTGGGAGTTATTTCTACGTTATGCTCATGATTGCTATGCTATGCTCGTAGACGTGGATTGGGTGAGTGTATCCATGACAGATGCGAGTATTGTTAATTAATGGTTAACTTAAGGTGGCAACTTAAATACACATATGGGTGGATTGGTTGAAGGCACCCTAGAGTACCTAGTGGTTGTCAGGGCATCTGGAGAATCTAGTGTTGTCCTAGGATATCCCAGAGTACCCGTGTGATTATCCTACGGTTCGCCACCTAGGCTCAAAGGGATCATAAGATTATTCATGCTAGAAACTTCCATGTGCAGCCACAAGCCAATATGGGCTCTGGCATAGTTGAGTATGTTGTGTGACCTCTTTCAGTGGTAGACTAGCAGATGTAGGGGATGTAGGTGGTACTGTCTATCCAGAGTAAAGATTTAATGCTTCTAACAGACTGTGTCTCGGTCATCCGTTTCTGAAACATCATGTAGTGTGAGAAATCCAACGGAGGAGATCGAGTCTTGTGGGGAAAAGTGCACAAACCTCTGCAGAGTGTACAAACTAATCATGGTTAGTCGTGTCCCCGGTTATGGACATCTTGAGTATCTGGTTCTTGGATTATCATGTTGATCTCATCACTCTAAATTAATTTGATTGGGTTTAATGATGATGCTTAATTGGGATTGAGTTGGAGGAACCTTCTCAATGTTTAGCAACCACCATGATAGTTAAACAAAATTTATTCCTTTATTGTAGGGAAAAATGGCTTTATGCAAAACTGTAACCATAGAGCTTTCCACCAGCCATATATGCATGTAGTGATAGCATTTATTCTGTTTATTACTCTATGTGTTACATTGCGAGCATATTTCATGTGCTGACCTGTTTCGGGCTGCAACATTTCATGTTGCAGACTTTTCAGACGACGAGTAAGGTGCCATAGGTCATTGTCGTTCACTCAGCTTTGCCGTTGGAGTTTGATGGACTCACTCTATCTTCTAAGCCTTCCGCTGTTATCTTATTTAGATGGCCTTAAGCCATATTATTGTAATAAGTTCTCTTTTGAGACATTCAATGTAATAAGTGTGTGATTGAAACCCTGTTTTAAATCCTCAAGTACTGTATGTGTCAGCATTACCGATCCAGGGATGACACTGATGCACAGAGACTAGACTGTTTGAAGTCTGGTCGCTACAAATGGGTAGGCCTCGTCCCATTCTGTGCTGCATAAAATTCTATCTAGTTTTTCAAACATGGGAATAGGTAGTTATTCCCCCATGTGAATTGTCTCCCATGCATCTCAAGTTCCCTGACCCTAGCCTGTTCCAGGATGGCATTAAACAAGAAGCTCGAATTCCCAGGGGAGCCTGGTTCATTTTTCTCACTGGCTTTTGTAATAATGTTAAAATCACCCCAATCAATATGGGATTAATACTATGTTGAAAGATTCTGGATAACTCAGCCAGAAAAATGGCTTTTCCTTCCAGCTGAGCATCTCCATATACCACTACCAAGTCCCAGATTAGCCTGGTTTTTATATCTTGGATAGTCATTTTAATATGATAGTCTCCTTTATTCTGTGAGATCACCTCTAAAGTAGTATAGTTAACTCCCAGCAGTAGCCCACCAGATTTCCCCCTAGCGGGAGTGAAATGCCAGTGGAAGTCTCTACCCACACATAGTTGTTGCAAGTCATTTATAGAAAATTATTGTCTCATAGTCTCTTGCAGGCCTAAGAAGTCAAACTTCATATCCATGATCATTTCCCTAAGAAATTGTTTGTTGATGTCCCCCCGAAACCTCTCATATTCTAGAAAATACCTCTCATCTTTTTTTCTTTTTTCTTCTTTTTCTTTTTAATAGAAGATCCTAAATTTTTATAGTAGAAGCATTTTTAACACCAGAACCTCTAGTGTTTTTGCTTCTATTTTTCCTTTTTTGGAAGAAAAAAACCCTCTCAATATCTCCCAATCCTCCTATTCTTATTTTTCTTCATCATTATCCCTTGGTCTAGTAAGTCCTCCAAAGTATGTTCCCCAGTGTTAATAATATCAAGTTCCTCGGGACCATAGGTTTTTGTTTTATTTTAATTGTATTCAGCTAACCACAGATCAATTCTAGCCTGTTCCACAACTTTTATCAATTCTAAATTGTGTTTAACCATCTCAGGTTTGTTACTTAAAATGACCCTACTCCCACAATAACTTTCTGAAGGAAACTATAAGGTCTAGATAAAATCCTAGGAGAGGAAACCTCACCATAGTTGTCTTTCTTAGCTGCTCTTTCCTTAGCCAACTCTTTAATGTTGCAGTCCTCCTTCCCTTTCAGTGTATCACATCTTCTCAGTGATTCTTCTTCTTTTAGGTCTATTTCCCCTTTCCCAGCTTTCTTTATTTTAGTTCCAAAAGAGTCAGTCTCCTGACTGGCAGTGTAATCCACTGGCTCCATATAACCTAGGCCAATAGCTTGCTTCATCAGATCTAAGTCTGTCATTACTTCTCCTTCCTCCTGTTTGTCTTCCCTTGTCAATTCATCATCAATAGCTTCCTCCTCTTCTCCCCCTTCTGCAATTTTTTCACCAGACTGGGACCCCCTCACCTCATCACTCACTTTCAAATTTATCTATAATAATTCATGTTGTCTCCTGACTTCCTTTTCAAGAGTTTTCCTTATAATCTCCATCTATTTCCTTTTCTTCTCTTCCAGCATCAGTTGTGTAGTCTGTCTAGCAGCAAGCTCTTCTGCTTTTTGTAGCCTCACCATCAAGCTGTCTTCTCCCCCTACATCTCTCCTGCTGTCTCTACTCCCATTCTCTCTTTTGTTGTTTCAATTGTTTGTTTTTCTCTCTCCTGCCTTCAGTACCATTTGTTCATACTGTTTCAGCCCCAAGCTTCCCAAACTCACATTTTGTTTCCCAGGTTCAGATTGCTTGCTTCTCTTCTGCATATCATTTTCACTTTGTGCATCAATGTTTTCTAAATCCAAATAATCAAATATTTTCCTCTTATTTCCCTCATCAAACTTGTACCACCCCTGCTCTACAACTGAATCAAACTCAAAGCCTATGTCATATAGAAGCAAGTCTTTTATAGTTATCTCAGTTCCTGTTGGAATCTTGTGCAAATCTCTAACTCCTACTTTCACTTTGCTTTCCTCTTTAGAGTGAATATGTTCCACATCCACTTCCACCACAGGCCCTAGTGTTGAACCAATTTCACACACCCTCAAGTAGTGTCTCAATGTATTAGTCACTCCCCCACATCTTAATCCATACAGAGTGAAGTTTCCCCTTGACTTTATCATCTGGACTCCAAAAGTCTACCTCTACCATTGCTCCAATACCAAGCAAAGTGATTTTTCCAAAGTTTTTCAACTCCACCAATTTGGCCTTGTGAGGGAATCTCATCAGAAAGGTCTTGGGGCTCTGAAATTTGGCTCTCCAAGTCCACCCCCATTCAAACATCTTACTAAACCCATAAGAAACTGTGGTTTCATTCAGCTGTCCAGATTGTACTATAATCAGAGCCATAGGGTTTGTATGTTCAGCAACAACTATATGTTTGGTATTTTGTTTTAGCAGACACCCCAAACCTCTAGCTCCATTGCCCACATATTTGGCCACTGGTTTGACTTGTTTCAGCATTGTGCATTCTTCAGTATTGTGAGATGGCCTCCGACACACCACACAAAATACCTTATCCTTGCAATCACTCTTCAGATGGCCTTGTTCTTTACATTTGGCACAGAAATGCTCTTTAGCACCCCCTATTTCTTTCTTTTTTACTGCCTCCTTAGCTCATTCCTCTTTTTTCACCCCTTGTGTCTACAAAACCTCCTGCTTTGGAATGTTTGAGAGCAAATATTGGTACCGTTGAGCCATCTGTTCCTGTGGTATGAAACCAAGTTGTCCAAGACCCATTCCAACTGGCACCATCTGTGGGAAATTGGGGTTACCCATCATTGGAAACTTCCTGCCATCTAAACATGCCCCCTGTATTCCCATCTGTTGCAGGTTAGGATTACCAACAACAAATCCATTTCCAGGTCCAGTTTCCCCATTTCCAATCTGAGATCTCTCTTGTTGATTTCCAAATCTACCTGAATTAAATCTGCCTAGCGTGCCATCAGTATCTCTGCCACTTCCCATCGATGTTCCTTCCCCTCCAGATCCACTGCTATTTGTCCCAGACCCTCCTCTATAAGTTCCATCTCTATCCTCCGATCATAATTGTCTTGGTCTCTTACATCTTGCCTGTTGAACCCCCTATCAGAATTACCAAACTTGCCATAGAAGTTACCTGTCCCACCAAAGCCAAGTCCTCTCCATAGTCTTGGCCTCCAATCTTGTGAAGGAAATATGCCCTAGAGGAAATAATAAAGTTATTATTTATTTCCTTATTTCATGATAAATGTTTATTATTCATGCTAGAATTGTATTAACTGGAAACTTAGTACATGTGTGAATACATAGACAAAACATATTGTCCCTAGTACGCCTCTATTTGACTATCTCGTTAATCAAAGATGGTTATGTTTCCTAACCATAGACATGTGTTGTCATTTGATGAACGAGATCACATCATTAGGAGAATGATGTGATGGACATGACCCGTCCGTGAGCTTAGCATTATGATCGTTACAGTTTCAATGCTACTGTTTTCTTCATGACTTATACATGTTCCTCAGACTATGAGATTATGCAACTCCCGAATAACGGAGGAACACTTTATGTGCTAACAAATGTCACAACATAAATGGTTGATTATAAAGGTGCTCCACATGTGTCTCCGAAGGTGTTTATTGGGTTGGCATAGATCGATATTAGGATTTGTCACTCCGTGTTTCGGAGAGGTATCTCTGGGCCCTCTCGGTAATAATCATCACTATAAGCCTTCCAAGCTTGTGACTAATGAGTTAGCTGCGGGATGAAGTATTATAGAATGAGTAAAGAGACTTGCCGAAAACGAGATTGAACTAGGTATGATGATACCAATGATCTAATCTCGTGCAAGTAACATACCGATGACAAAGGGAACAACGTATGTTGTTATGCGGTTTGACTGATAAAGATCTTCGTAGAATATGTAGGAGCCAATATGAGCATCCAGGTTCCGCTATTGGTTATTGACCGGAGATGTGTCTCGGTGATGTCTACATAGTTCTCGAACCCGTAGGATCCGCACGCTTAACGTTCCATGACGATACGTATTATGAGTTATGTGATGACCAAAGTTTGTTCAGAGTCCCGGATGAGATCACAAATGTGACGAGGAGTCTCAAAATGGTCGAGACATAAATATTGATATATTGGACGGCTATATTCGGACACCGGAAGTGTTCCAGAGAAGTTTCGGATAAAACTGGAGTGCCAGAGGGTAACCAGAACCCTGCGGGGGAACTAACGGGCCTACATGTGCCTTAGTGGAAAGAGAGGAAGGGCCAGGAGGAGCTGGCCGCGCCCCCTTGAGGCTGAATAGGACAAGGGAAGGGGGCGCCGCCCCCCTTTACTTCCCTTCCCCCTCTTCCTTCCTCCATCTCCCTCTTCCTTAGGTGGAAACCTACTAGGACTTGGAGTCCTAATAGGACTCCCCTCTCTTGGGGCGCCCTAGGAGTGCCGGCCGGCCTCCCCCTTGCTCCTTTATATACGTAGGCAGGGGGCACCCTAGAACACACATGTTTCTCTCCCAACCGTGTGTGGTTCCCCCTCCCCCATAGTTACACACCTTGATCATACCATCGTAGAGCTTAGGCGAAGCCCTGCACTGGTAGCATCATCATCGCCGTCGCCACACCGTCGTGCTGAGGGAACTCACCCTCGTCCTCAACTGGATCAAGAGCACGAGGGACCTCATCGAGTTGAACGTGTGCTGAACGTGGAGGTGCCGTACATTCAGTACTTGGATCGGTTCGATCGCGAAGACGTTCGACTACATCAACGGCGTTATTGAAACGCTTCCGCTTTCGGTCTATGAGGGTACCTGGACACACTCTCCCCTCTCATTGCTATGCATCACCTAGATAGATCTTGCGTGATCATAGGAATTTTTTTGAAGTTACCGCGTTCCCCAACGGTGGCATCCGAGCCAGGTCTATGCGTAGATGTTATATGGACGAGTAGAACCCAAGTGAGTTGTGGGCGATAATAGTCATACTTCTTACCACCAACGTCTTACTTTGATTCGGCGGTATTGTTGGATGAAGCGGCCCGGACTAACATTACATGACCGCGCTCATGAGACTAGTACTACCAACGTGCTTTTGCACAAAGGTGGCTGGCGGGTGTCTGTTTCTCCAACTTTAGTTGAATCGAGTTTGACTACGGCCGGTCCTTGTTGAAGGTTAAAACAACACACTTGACGAAAAATCATTGTGGTTTTGATGCGTAGGTAAGAACCGTTCTTGCTAGAAGCCCGTAGCAGCCACGTAAAACTTGCAACAACAAAGTAGAGGACGTCTAACTTGTTTTTGCAGGGCTTGCTGTGATGTGATATGGTCAAGGCATGATGTGATATAAATTGTTGTATGAGATGATAATGTTTTGTAACAAAGTTATCGACAACTGGCAGGAGCCATATGGTTGTCGCTTTATCGTATGCAATGCACTCGCCATGTAATTGTTTTACTTTATCACTAAGCGGTGGCAATAGTCGTAGTAACAATAGTTGGCGAGACAATAACGATGCTACGATGGAGATCAAGGCGTCGCACCGGTGACGATGGAGATCATGACGATGCTTCGGTGATGGAGATCATGAGCAAAAGATGATTATGGCCATATCATGTCACATATTTTGATTGCATGTGATGTTTATCTTTTGTGCATCTTATTTTGCTTAGTACGGGGGTAGCATTATAAGATGATCCCTTACTAAAATTTCAAGGTACAAGTGTTCTCCCTGAGTATGCATCGTTGCTACAGTTCGTCGTGCCGAGACACCACATGATGGTCGGGTGTGATAAGATCTACATTCACATACAACGGGTGCAAGCCAGTTTTGCACACGCAGAATACTCGGGTTAAACTTGACGAGCCTAGCATATGCAGATATGGCCTCGAAACACTGAGACCGAACGGTTGAACGTGAAGCATATAGTAGATATGATCAACATAGTGATGTTCACCATTGAAAATTACTCCATCTCACGTGATGATCGGACATGGTTTAGTTGATTTGGATCACGTGATCATTTGGATGACTAAAGGGATGTCTATCTAAGTGGGAGTTCTTAAGTAATATGATTAATTGAACTTTAATTTATCATGAACTTAGTCCTGGTAGTTATTTTGCATGTCTATGTTATTGTATATCAATGGCCCATGCTACCGTTCCTTTGAATTTTAATGTGTTCCTAGAGAAATCTAAGTTGAAAAATGATGGCAGCAACTACACGGACTGGGTCCGTAACTTGAGGATTATCCTTATTGCCGCGCAGAAAAATTACGTCCTAGAAGCACCGCTGGGTGATGATACACATATTCATAATATTGAAGCCAAAATATGCAAAGTTGATAATGATGGTGCAACTTATTTGTGGCAATGCCGTTTGGGTCATATCGGTGTAAAGCGCATGAAGAAACTCCATGCTGATGGACTTTTCGAATCACTTGATTATGAATCACTTGGTGCTTGCGAACCGTGCCTTATGGGCAAGATGACTAAAACTCCGTTCTCCGGAACAATGGAACGAGCTACTGACTTATTGGAAATAATACATACCGATGTATGCGGTCCAATGAGTATTTAGGCTCGTGGTGGGTATCGTTATTTTCTTGCCTTCACAGATGATTTGAGCAGATATCATTATTGAAGGAAATATGCCCTAGAGGCAATAATAAAGTTATTATTTATTTCCTTATTTCATGATAAATGTTTATTATTCATGCTAGAATTGTATTACCCGGAAACTTAGTACATGTGTGAATACATAGACAAAACATTTTGTCCCTAGTATGCCTCTACTAGACTAGCTCATTACTCAAATATGGTTATGTTTCCTAACCATAGACATGTGTTGTCATTTGATGACCGAGATCACATCATTAGGAGAATGATGTGATGCACATGACCCATCCGTTATCTTAGCATTATGATCGTTACAGTTTCATTGCTACTGTTTTCTTCATGACTTGTACATGTTCCCCAGACTATGAGATTATGCAACTCCCGAATACCGGAGGAACACTTTGTGTGCTACCAAATGTCACGGCGTAAATGGGTGATTATAAAGGTGCTCTAAAGTTGTCTCCGAAGGTGTTTGTTGGGTTGGCATAGATAGAGATTAGGATTTGTCACTCCGTGTTTCAGAGAGGTATCTCTGGGCCCTCTCGGTAATACTCATCACTATAAGCCTTGCAAGCATTGTGACTAATGAGTTAGTTATGGGATGAAGTATTACAGAACGACTAAGGAGACTTGCCGGTAACGAGATTGAACTAGGTATGATGATACCGACGATCAAATATCAGGCAAGTAACATACCAATGACAAAGGGAACAACGTATGTTGTTACACGGGTTGACCGATAAAGATCTTCGTAGAATATGTAGGAACCAATATGAGCATCCAGGTTCCCCTGTTGGTTATTGACTGAAGAGGTGTCTCGGTCATGTCTACATAGTTCTCGAACCCGTAGGGTCCGCTCGCTTAAAGTTCGATGATGATTGGTATTGTGAGTTTATGTGATTTGATGTACCGAAGGTTGTTTGGAGTCCCGAATGAGATCACGGACATGACGAGGATTCTCGAAATGGTTGAGACATAAAGATTGATATATTGGACCATGTTATTCGGACACCGGAAGTGTTCCGGATAGTTTCGGATAAAACCGGAGTGCCAGAGGGTTACCGAAACCCCCTGGAAGTAATGGGCCTTAGTGGGCCTTTAGGGGAGAGAGAGGGCCGCACCAGGAGGTGGCGTCCCTCCAGGGGAGTCCGAATAGGACAAGGGGAGGGGGCGCGACCCCTCTTTCCCTCTCCCTCTCCCTCTCCTTCCTTCTCCTCCTAGTTGGACTAGGAAAGGGGGAACCTACTCCTACTTGGAGTAGGATCCCCCCTTGGGCGCGCCCCTTTTGGCCGGCCTGCCCCCTCCTCTCCTCCTTTATATACGGGGGAGGGAGGCACCCCAATGACACACAAGTTGATCTTTAGCCGTGTGCGGTGCCCCCCTCCACAGTTTTCCACCTTGGTCATATAGTCGTAGTGCTTAGGCAAAGCCCTGCGCCGGCAACTTCATCATCACCATCACCACTCCGTCGTGCTGACGGAACTCTCTCTCAGCCTCAGCTGGATCTAGACTTCGAGGGACGTCACCGAGCTGAACGTGTGCAGATCGCGGAAGTGTCATGCGTTCGGTACTTGATCAGTTGGACCGCGAAGACGTTCGACTACATCAACCGCGTTACTTAACGCTTTCGCTTTCGGTCTACGAGGGTACGTGGACACACTCTCCCATCTTGTTGCTATGCATCACCTAGATAGATCTTGCGTGATCATAAGAATTTTGTTGAAATTACTGCGTTCCCCAACAGTGGCATCCGAGCCAGGTCTATGCATAGATGTTATATGCACGAGTAGAACACAAAGAGTTGTGGGCTATAATAGTCATACTGCTTACCACCAACGTCTTAATTTGATTCGGCGGTATTGTTGGATGAAGCGGCCCAGACCGACATTACATGACCGCGTTCATGAGACTGCTTCTATCGACGTGCTTATGCACATAGGTGGCTGGCGGGTTTCTATTTGTCCAACTTTAGTTGAATCGAGTTTGATTATGACCGGTCCTTATTGAAGGTTAAAACAGCACACTTGATGAAAAATTGTTTTGATTTTGATGAGTAGGCAAGAATGGTTCTTGCTAGAAGCCCATAGCAGCCACGTAAAACTTGCGACAACAAAGTAGGGTACACCTAACATTTTTTGCAGGGCTTGTTGTGATGTGATATGGTCAAGGCATGATGTGATATAAATTGTTCTATAAGATGATCATGTTTTGTAACAAAGTTATCGGCAACTGGTAGGAGCCATATGGTTGTCTCTTTATTGTATGCAATGCAACCGCGATGTAATTGTTTTACTTTATCACTAAGCAGTGGCAATAGTCGTAGTAACAATAGTTGGCGAGATGACAACGATGCTACGATGGAGATCAAGGTGTCGCGCCGGTGACGATGGAGATCATGATGATGCTTCGATGATGGAGATCATGAGCACAATATGATGATGGCCATATCATGTCACATATTTTGATTGCATGTGATATTTATGTTTTATGCATCTTATTTTGCTTAGTACGGCGGTAGCATTATAATATGATCCGTTACTAAATTTCAAGGTACAAGTGTTCTCCATGAGTATGCACCGTTGCTACAGTTCGTTGTGCTCAGACACCACATGATGATTGGGTGTGATAACCTCTACGTTCACATACAAAGGGTGCAAGCAAGTTTTGCACACGCAGAATACTCGGGTTAAACTTGACGAGCCTAGCATATGCAGATATGGCCTCGGAAAACTGAGACCGAAAGGTCGAATGTGAATCATATAGTAGATATGATTAACATAGTGATGTTCACCATTGAAAACTAGTCCATCTCACGTGATGATCGGACATTGTTTAGTTGATTTGGATCACATGATCATTTAGATGACTAGAGGGATGTCTATCTAAGTGGGAGTTCTTAAGTAATATGATTAACTGAACTTTAATTTATCATGAACTTAGTCCTGATAGTTATTTTGCATGTCTATGTTATTGTAGATCAATGGCCCGTGCTACCGTTCCTTGGAATTTTAATGCGTTTCTAGAGAAAGCTAAGTTGAAAGATGATGGCAGCAATTACACGGACTGGGTCCATAACTTGAGGTTTATCCTCATTGCTGCACAAAAGAATTACGTCATGGAAGCACCGTTAGGTGTACCACCCGCGCCAGCAACTACAGACATTGTGAATGCCCGGCAGACGCGTCTTGATGACTACTCAATAGTTTAGTGTGCCATGCTTTACGGCTTAGAATGGAGACTTCAAAGATGTTTTGAACGTCATGGAGCATATGAGATGTTCGAAGAGTTGAAGTTCATATTTCAAGCAAATGCTCGAGTTGTGAGATATGAAGTCTCCCCAACAAGTTCTAGAACTACAAAATGGAGGAAAATAGTTCTGTCAGTGAACACACACTCAGAATGTCTGGGTACCATAACCACTTGACTCAACTAGGAGTTAATCTTCCTGATGATAGTGTCATTGACAGAGTTTTTCAATCACTGCCACCAAGCTATAAAGGCTTCGTGATGAACTATAATATGCGAGGGATGAACAAGACTATTCTCGAGCTCTTCGCGACGCTAAAGGCTGCGGAGGTAGAAATCAAGAAGGAGCATCAAGTGTTGATGGTCAACAAGACCACTAGTTCCAAGAAAAAGGGCAAAGGGAAGAAGGGGAACTTCAAGAAGAACGACAAAAAGGTTGCTGCTCAAGAGAAGAAACCCAAGTCAGGACCTAAGCCTGAAACTGGGTGCTTGTACTGCAAAGGGACTGGTCACTGGAAGCGGAACTGCCCCAAGTATTTGGTGGATAAGAAGGATGGCAAAGTGAAAGGTGTATTTGATATACATGTTATTGATGTGTACCTTACTAATGCTCATAGTAGCGCCTGGGTATTTGATACTGGTTCTGTTGCTCACATTTGCAATTCGAAATAGGGGGCTACGGATTAAACAAAGATTGGCTAACGACGAGGTGACGATGCGGGTGGGAAATGGTTCCAAGGTCGATGTGATCGCCGTCGGCACGCTACCTCTACATCTACAATCGGGATTAGTTTTAGACCTGAATAATTGTTATTTGGTGCCAGGGTTAAGCATGAACATTATATCTGGATCTTGTTTGATGCGAGACAGTTATTCATTTAAATCAGAGAAATAATGGTTGTTCTTTTTATATGAGCAATATCTTTTATGGTCATGCACCCTTGATGAGTGGTCTATTTTTGTTGAATCTCGATAGTGATGATACACATATTCATTCAAGCCAAAAGATGCAAAGTTGATAATGATAGTGCAACTTATTTGTGGCACTACCATTTGGGTCATATCGGTGTAAAGCGCATAAAGAAACTCCATGCTGATGGACTTCTGGAATCACTTGATTATGAATCAGTTCGTGCTTGCGAACTGTGCCTTATGGGCAAGATGACTAAAACTCCGTTCTCCGGAATAATGGAACGAGCCACTAACTTATTGGAAATAATACATACCAATGTATGTGGTCCAATGAGTATTGAGGCTCGTGGTGGGTATTGTTATTTTCTTACCTTCACAGATGATTTGAGCAGATATTGTTATATCTACTTAACGAAAAATTAGTGTGAAACATATGAAAAGTTCAAAGAATTTCAGAGTGAAGTGTAAAATCATCGTACAATAAAATAAAGTTTCTATGATCTGATCGTGGAGGAGAATATTTGAGTTACGAGTCTGGTCTTCATTTGAAACAACATGGGATAGTTTCACAACTGACGCCACCTGGAACACCACAGCGAAACGGTGTGTCCGAACGTCGTAACCGTACTTTATTGGATATGGTGCGATCTATGATGTCTCTTACTGATTTACCGCTATCGTTTTGTGGTTATGCTTTAGAGGCGGCTGCATTCACTTTAAATAGAGCAACGTCAAAATCCGTTGAGACGACGCCTTATGAACTTTGGTTTGGCAAGAAACCAAAGTTGTCGTTTCTTAAAGTTTGGGGCTGTGATGCTTATGTGAAAAAGCTTCAACCTGATAAGCTCGAACCCAAATTGGAGAAGTGCGTCTTCATAGGATACCCAAAGGAAACTGTTGGGTACACCTTCTATCACAGATCCGAAGGCAAAAATCTTTGTTGCTAAGAATGGATCCTTTCTAGAGAAGGAGTTTCTCTCGAAAGAAGTGAGTGGGAGGAAAGTAGAACTTGATGAGGTAATTGTACCTTCTCCCTTATTGGAGAGTAGTTCATCACAAAAATCTGTTCCAGTGATTCCTACACCAATTAGTGAGGAAGTTAATGATGATGATCATGAAACTTCAGATCAAGTTACTACCAAACCTCGTAGGTCTTCCAGAGTAAGATCTGCACGAGAGTGGTACGGTAATCCTACTCTGGAAGTTATGTTACTAGACCATGGTGAACCTACAAACTATGAGGAAGCGATGATGAGCCCAGATTCCGCAAAATGGCGTGAGGCCATGAAATCTAAGATGGGATCCATGTATGAGAACAAAGTGTGGACATTAGTGGACTTGCTCGATGATCGGCAAGCCATAAAAAATGGATCCTTAAGAAGAAGACCAACGTAGACGGTAATGTTACTATCTACAAAGCTCGACTTGTTGCGAAAGGTTTTCGACAAGTTCAAGGAGTTGACTACGATGAGACTTTCTCACCCGTAGCGATGCTTAAGTCTATCTGAATCATGTTAGCGATTGCCGCATTTTATGATTATGAATTTGGCAAATGGATGTCAAAATAGCATTCCTGAATGGATTTCTAGAAGAAGAGTTGTATATGATGCAACCAGAAGGTTTTGTCGATCCAAACCATGCTAACAAAGTGTGCAAGCTCCATCGATCCATTTATGGACTGGTGCAAGCCTCTCGGAGTTGGAATAAATGCTTGATAGTGTGATCAAAGCACATGGTTTTATATAGACTTTTCGAGAAGCCTGTATTTACAAGAAAGTGTGTGGGAGCTCTATAGCATTTCTAATATTATATGTGGATGACATATTGTTGATTGGAAATGATATATAATTTCTAGATAGCATAAAGGGATACCTAAATAAGAGTTTTTCTATGAAAGACCTCGGAGAAGCTGCTTACATATTGGGCATCAAGATCTATATATATATAGATCAAGATGCTTAATTGGACTTTCACAAAGCACATACTTGATAAAGTTTTGAAGAAGTTCAAAATGGATCAGTCAAAGAAAGGGTTCTTGCCTGTGTTACAAGGTGTGAAGTTGAGTCAGACTCAATGCCCGACCACTGCAGAAGATAGAGAGAAAATGAAGGTCATTCCCTATGCGTCAGCCATAGGGTCTATCATGTATGCAATGCTGTGTCCCGGACCTGATGTGTGCATTGCTATAAGCATAGCAGGGAGGTACAAAAGTAATCCCGGAGTGGAACACTGGACGTCAATCAAGAACATCCTGAAATACCTGAAAAGGACTAAGGATATGTTTCTCGTTTATGGAGGTGAAAAAGTGCTCGTCATAAACGGTTATGTCGATGGAAGCTTTGACACTGATCTGGATGACTGTAAGTCGCAAACCGGATATGTATTTTTATTGAATGGAGGAGCTGTCAGTTGGTGCAGTTCCAAGAAAAGCGTTGTGGCGGGATCTACGTGTGAAGCGGAGTACATTGCTACTTCGTAAGTAGCAAATGAAGGAGTTTGGATGAAGGAGTTCATATCCGATTGTCGGAGTAATGGGCCACGGGTAGGCTAACCCGAGCCCCAGAACCTTTCAAGACATCGGGGCAGGCCGCGCCCCTCAAAAGCCGAGTCTCAGATGACGACTCCCAGATAAGCCGAGTCTCAGATGGTGACTCCCAGATGAGCTGAGTATCAGATGGCGACTCCCAGATGAGCCGAGTCTCAGATGGCGACTCCCAGATGAGCTGAGTCTCAGGTGGCGACTCCCAGATGAGCCGAGTCTCAGATGGAGACTCCCAGATGAGCCGACTCATGGCCGGCGACTTCCGGAGGAGCCGGCTATGGAGAGTCGGCCCACGACTCTACACTCGTCGCGATAGGCGAGGCGGGTACAACCACGGCGTGGCCGTCACCTCCTGCTTGCGAGGGGCCAGCATGGGTACAGCGTGCCGTACCACTGGAGATCTCCGGCTTTGCCCGGCACTGTTGCCATGCTAGCCCTGACCTCAGCCACAGTGTGCGGCGCACTGTGGCCATGATGGCCTACCTGTACGGCTCAGAGATGGCGGACCCGCCAGTCAGTGAGAGCATAGAAGACGACGGATACGCCCCGAAGGCGTCCCCGTGGGAGTCGGCTCCCCAGAGTCGGCCGGCCTCTCCCACGGGTCCCACGCGCCATCAACCAGACAAGACGGGAAGTAACGACAGTGATTGCTCGATAGACGGCGGCACTCTTGCCACGACCCAGTGACCAAGCCTACGTCATCAGAATCACGGCTACAGTGCCGGACTCGCCGGCGGGGCCCGCAAGTCGGCGGGCCCCAGCAGTCGTTGGAGAAGATGGCGGCCTATGAGATAGACGGCTGGGACCCGCGCCCAGCCGGATTACCATTGTACCCCCGGGGGGTAGGCCTATATAAACCCCCCGGGGCACCCATGCAAAGGGTTCGCATCCATTAGCCTTAGACCAGATCATATAGGAGGAAGAGAGCTAGCCTTGCCTCCTTCTACCTCCTGAATACAGCTCTAGGAGCAACCTTGTAGTCACTACGCCTTAGTGATCATGCGGAGACCCCGCAGAGCAACAGTAGGGGTGTTATCTCCCCGGAGAGCCCCGAAGCTGGGTAAGATTCGCCGGCGTGCATGCCTTCGCCTAATCCCGTTTCCTGGCACCGGCGATGTTCTACTTGCTCCCACCATGATAAGCCATCCTTTGGCATATGTCGCACCCAACCCCCGACATTTGGCGCCCACCGTGGGGCAAGGTGCACCGTCGTCCGGAGACCTGCTTTGGACAGGAACCCTTTTCCTCCCCCGCGAGCGTAGCTAGCCCGGCACGCCCGATGGCGCTTGCCCTGACGCGCTGCAAAGCATCGATGACGCCTGCGCGACGAGCTGCCTCGCTGACCTTCTCGGCGAGGTTAGCATCTCCGACGAGCCTGCATCCGATGCGGGCACAGGCGGCCCCGAAAGCCTCCTCGCGGGCCTCCTCGACCATCTCCACATCGCCGGCGAGCCTGCCGTGGACTTGGAGTCCGTAGGCTCCACTTGACCCGATGCTGGTCGACTCCGACAGCGTGTCACTCGACACGTTCCCCTCCAATGTGGTGATCTATGACGAGCCGCTACCTCGTGAAGAGAGCGGCGGAAGCGCCATCACGGAGGTGCTCGTTATTAGTCATGGCGAGCACTCCGGTGAAGGAGACCATGACCCGCTCAACGCGGCTCTGCGAGATCTAACGGCACCCATGCTGGAGGACACTGACGCCGAGACGCTGGAGGCACGCCGCCTTCAGCTCGTAGAAGGCGCGAAGAAGCTGGCAAGCATGAGACACTTGTCGGAGGCCTACCAACGTGAGATGGATCGTGCCGTGGGCGGCTCGCCAGCGCCGACTGGGCCTAACCGCCTAGCGCGGTCCGACAATGCGGCGCGGCCATCGCCAACCTGTTCGGGGCCGATCGCCCCGTATATGCCACGCCTGCGGAGAACATCCGCGCAGCCCAGGCGGCAGCAGACGAACTAGACAACTTTGAAGGCAAAGAGCGCCGCTTGATGACCGAGCGAGTCTAGCGACTCCTCAAAGCGGCTGCCGCACAGAACGAAGCCGGCTGCCGCACGGAGGCACCGCAACGACAAAATGACGACCAACCTCCCCGCCGAGATCAAGGCGCGACGTCTCAGACGCCGACTGGCGGAGCCCGCGGAAGAAAAGAGAAGGATCCGGCTGTCAGCCACAGTCGGACTCGCATCACCATCGAGCGCGACCAAGACGGCCGCCCAAGAGCAGTGGAACAGCAGGGCGACTACCTGCCTCCCCCACCATGAAGAGCAAAACAAGTCTCCCCGCCACCCGTTGAGCATCCGACTCTCGACGACCGCCTCGGCCGTCGAGAGGGAGTCGGAGAGAACGACGCCCGCCGCCGGATCGACCGACTCCACCGATCCCTGGCGCTGGAAGAAGAAGATGAACTGGGCCCGCCTTGCTTCGGACCCCGCATTCGAGACGAGCCCTTCCCCAAAGGGTTCACGCTCCCCCGAGACACGCCCAAGTACACCGGCTCCGTGAAGCCGGAAGATTGGCTAGTTGACTATTCCACAGCCATCAACATAGCAAACGGCAACAAGCGTGTTGTCGTGAAGTACGTTCCGCTCATGCTCCAGGGTACGGCCCGGACATGGTTGAACAGCTTGAAGCCCCGCAGCATCAACAGTTGGGTCGACTTCACCGAGGCTTTCATCCGCAACTTCACAAGCACGTACAAGCGACCCCCCAAGCCGCGCCAGCTCTCCTTGTGTGTGCAAGGCCAAGACGAAGGGCGAGCTTCAGAACTCCTGCGAGGGCGTGCACGAGGTGCAGGCTATCGAGTACTTCACCGCCGGGTGCAGAGAAGGCACCCTCCTCAAGCACAGGCTCCTCTGCGACAAGCCAGAGACCCTCGACGAGTTGCTGGTCATAGCAGACAAGTACGCTACGGCCGACTCCTCCATGAAGACAGAGACTCAAGTTAGTGCGACTGGCAAAGTGGCCCCTCAAGCTCCCAGAACTCCGGCTGGAGACACCAGTCGGCGACAGCAGCAGAATGATCACAAGCGCAAGGCCCCACAGCCGACTTCCAGCAGTCGGCAGGTTGCGACAGTCGAAGACCAACAGCCTGATGGGCAGCCTCCGGCGAAGCGACAGAAAGGCGGCAAGTCCAACTGGTTGCCGGCCTTCTCTTACGAGCAGACTTTGGATGGTACCTGCAAGTTCCACAGCGGCGCGAAGCCGTCAAACCATACCACCCGGAAATGCCACTGGCTCACCAGAATCGCCAAGGGAGACGGCCTCCTTCCTCCTCCGCCTGCTGGGCCGCCGCCTCCACAGCCGCCCCAGCAGCAGGCGGCCAGGCCAGTCGGCGCCGTACAAGATGAATACCCCGAAGAACATGGAGCTTATGTGGTGTTCACCAGTATGGCTGACGATCGATGCAGCAGACGGTTGCAGCAGCAGGAAGTGAATGCAGTAGCATCAGATACTCCGGAGTTTATGCATTGGTCCGAGAAGCCTATCAGTTGGAGCAGAGCTGATCACCCAGAGGTGATGCCGAATCCGGGCTCCTACGCGTTGGTTCTGAGCGCTACCTTGGCCACTGATAGGCGGGCCGCTCGCTTCTCGCGAGTGTTGATAGACGGAGGCAGCAGCATCAACATCCTGTACAAGGATACCATGGAGAAATTAGGAATCAAGCAGAAACAGCTTCAAAGCAGCCGAACTGTTTTCCACAGCATTGTACCTGGCCTTTCTTGGTCCCCAATCGGCAAGATCTAGATAGATGTCCTCTTCGGAGACAAAGATCATTTTCGTCGAGAGCCAATTTGGTTTGAAGTGGTGGACCTTGAAAGCCCATACCAAGCATTGCTTGGCCGACCTGCTTTGGCCAAGTTCATGGCGGTCCCCCACTACGCTTACCTCAAGATGAAGATGCCAAGTTCGAAGGGTATTCTGACCGTGGCCGGCGACTACAGGAAGTCGTCCGCCAGCGCGACCGAGAGTAGTCGGCTGGCCGAGTCCCTGGTGATCGCAGCTAAGAGGCGGCTCCTTGATCGGGTTGTGGCAATGGCCGGCAAGCATCCAGAGATGTCGCCCGACCCCAAGGAGTCGGAAGCTGAGGATTCGTTCAAACCGGCTAAGGAAACAAAGAGGATACCTTTGGACCCGGAGCACCCGGAGAGGCACGCTGTGATAGGTGCAAACCTAGACAGCAAATAGGAAGGCGAGCTCGTCGATTTCCTCCGTGAGAATCGAGACATCTTCGCATGGTCCCCTAAGGACATGCCAGGTGTACCGACGGAATTCGCCGAGCACAAGTTACATGTCCGATCTGATGTGAAGCCCGTCAGGCAGCCCTTGCGCCGCCTGTCAGAAGAGAAAAGAGGAGTTGTTGGAGAAGAGATAGCCCGACTCCTAGCGGCCGGCTTCATAATGGAGGTGCTCTTTCTAGAATGGCTGGCGAACCCGGTCCTAGTGTTGAAGAAGAACAAGCAGTGGCGGATGTGTATCGACTACACCAGCCTCAACAAAGCTTGCCCCAAAGATCCATTTGCTCTGCCAAGAATTGACCAGGTGATAGACTCCACAGCCGGATGCGAGCTGTTGAGCTTCTTAGATGCATATTCAGGATATCACCAGATCAGGCTGAACCAGGCAGACAGACTGAAGACTGCCTTCATCACGCCGTTTGGAGCCTTCTGCTACCTGACTATGATGTTCGGCTTGAGGAATGCCGGCGCCACCTTTCAGCGTTGCATGCAGAAGTGTCTCCTCAAGCAACTCGGCAGAAATGCCCACGTCTACGTGGATGATGTGGTGGTGAAGACGGAAAAGCGTGGAACATTGTTGGAAGATCTCCAAGAAACCTTTGAGAATCTGCGCCGATTCCAGATCAAGCTCAATCCAGAGAAGTGCGTCTTCAGAGTACCAGCCGGCCAGCTCCTTGGCTTCCTGGTCTCTGAACGCGGCATAGAGTGCAACCCTGTAAATATCAAAGCCATCGAGAGGATAGAAGTCCCCGCCCGACTGTTAGATGTGCAGAAGTTCACCGGCTGCTTGGCGTCCATCAGCCGATTCATTAGTCGGCTGGGCGAGAAGGCTCTCCCTTTGTACCAACTGATGAAGAAGACCACCTTTTTTGAGTGGAACCACAAGGCGGATGAAGCATTTCTCCAGTTAAAGAAGATGTTGACTACTCCCCCTGTGCTGGCGGCTCCGACTCCCAAAGAGCCTATGCTCCTATACATTGCCGCCACCAGCCGGGTAGTCAACACAGTTATCGTGGTTGAACGCAAGGAGGAAGGCAAGGCGCTCCCTGTCTAGAGACCGGTACATTACCTGAGCGAGGTACTGTCGACCTCCAAGCAGAACTACCCCCACTACCAGAAAATGTGCTACGGCGTGCATTTTGCCGCCAAGAAGTTGAAGCCTTACTGTCAAGAGCATCCAATCACTTTGGTTTGCACCGCTCCACTGGCCGAGATCATCGGAACCTGTGATGCTTCAGGCCGAGTAGCCAAGTGGGCCATAGATCTGGCTCCCTACACCATCTACTACCAGCCCCGCACCGCCATCAAGTCACAAGCACTGGCCGACTTCCTTGTCGACTGGGCCGAGACCCAGTACCTGCCGCCAGCACCCGACTCCACCCATTGGCGAATGCATTTCGATGGCTCCAAGATGCGCACCGGCCTGGGAGCCGGCGTCGTCCTCACCTCCCCCAAAGGCGACAAGCTCAAGTACGCACTGCAGATCCACTTCGCCGCCTCCAACAATGTTCCCGAATACGAGGCGCTCGTTCACGGGCTCCGGCTTGCCAAAGAACTCGGCATCCGCCGGATCCTGTGCTACGGCGATTCCGATTCGGTGGTCCAGCAGTCATCTGGCGACTGGGACGCCAAAGATGCAAACATGGCGAGCTACCGCTTCCTGGTGCAGCAACTCAGCGGATATTTCGAGGGGTGTGAATTCCTTCACATTCCAAGAAATGACAACGACCAAGCGGACACCCTGGCACGAGTCGGCTCCACCCGCCAAGCAATACCATTCGGCGCCGCCCTTCAGCGCCTCCTCAAGCCGTCTATCAAGCCTTCGCCAGAATCAGACTCCATTTTTGTGCCAGCTCCCCCCGAAGAAGTTGGATCCGACTCAAGAGCACCAACAGACGGCACAAAAAATCCTTAAAGACGGCTCCAAAAGTACCACGGTCGCAGTTGGCCCGGGGACTGCGATAGTCAGCCTGAATACTTCAGAACTCGGCCCGGGGACTGCTCCAGTCGGCCCGAGGACTTCACCGACCCAGCAAGCGGCCGCGGATCCCAGCCCGCCGCCTCCCAGCCCAGCCACCCTTGTCCAAGTCGCAATAGTGGCAATCGAAGAAATAGCAGCACGTTCATGGGCCCAGCCCATCCTCAAGTTCCTAGTAAATAGAGAGCTGCTAGCTGATGAAATCCTGGCTCGGCAAGTGCAACACCAAGCGGCAGCCTATACCATAGTCAACAAAGAGCTGGTCAGGCGCAGTGTCACTGGTGTCTACCAACGCTGTGTCGAGGCAAAACAAGGCCAAGCAATCCTGAGAGACATTCATGAAGGCGAGTGTGGCCATCATGCGGCTTCAAGGGCACTCGTCGCCAAAGCCTTCCGACACGGCTTCTTCTGGCCGACTGCCCTGGAGGAGGCCAAGGAATTAGTCCAAAACTGCAAAGGGTGCCAGATGTTCCATTCCAAGCCGCTCCAGCGGGCTTCGGCGCTCAAGACCATTCCCATCGCCTGGCCCTTTGCAGTTTGGGGCCTGGACATGGTGGGACCATTCAAGACGGCACGAGGCGGCCTAACTCAAGTACTTGTCGCGGTGGACAAGTTCACCAAGTGGATAGAAGCAAAACCCATCAAGAAGTTGAATGGTCCGACTGCAGTAACCTTCATCGCCGACATTACGACTCGGTACGGCATACCACATAGCATCATCACCGACAATGGCACAAATTTTGCCAAAGGAGCCTTGGCCCGTTTCTGCGCAACGCAGGGCATCCGACTGGACTTAGTGTCCGTCGCCCATCCGCAGTCAAACGGCCAGGTAGAGAGAGCAAACGGCCTCATCCTATCCGGCATCAAGCCCCGCCTGGTTGAACCACTAGAGCGTTCGGCCGGCTGTTGGCTCAAGGAGCTGCCAGCCGTCCTCTGGAGTCTGCGCACGACTCCAAACAAGTCAACCGGCTTCACGCCTTTCTTCCTCGTCTACGGTGCTGAAGCCGTCATCCCGACGGACATAGAATTCGACTCCCCGCGAGTCACCATGTGCACCGAGGAGGAAGCAGAAGAAGCACGTCAAGACGGCGTCGATCTGCTGGAAGAGGGCCGGCTGTTGGCACTCAGTCAGTCCGGCATCTACCAGCAGAGCCGGCGCCGATACTACAACAGGAAGGTCAAGCCAAGATCTTTCCAAGAGGGCGACCTTGTGCTCCGACTGATCCAGCGGACAGCCGGCCAACACAAGCTGTCGGCACCTTGGGAAGGCCCCTTTATTGTCAGCAAGGTGTTGGGCAATGACTCCTACTACCTGATCGACACTCAGAAGCCCCGAGCACGCAAGAGAAACGACTCCGGCAAAGAGTCGGAACGACCATGGAATGCAAACCTCCTTCGAAGATTTTACAGTTGATTCAGTATGTATCAGGCTACCCCTTTGTATTAAAGTACCGAGACTTCGGGCCCCCCGAGACGAGCTCGGGGACTGCCCCTTTTGATTATCTGTATGATAAGAATTATGCCTTCAAGTATGCTACTTCTTGCTACGCCGCTTGGCGCCGGGCTCGACTAGTCGGCCCGGGGACTCGCCGTCTGGCGCTATGAAATGTTTCCTGAAGTCGGACAAGTAGTGTGCGGCGCCTAAGCCGTCTCCTGCCAGAAGCCGCAGCTTGCAGAGCGACTGATTGGTAGGCAGGAGTAAGGATGAATGGGCGTCCACACGAAAAATGGCGAAGGACCTAAAACATCAACATAGCCTAAGCCGGCTTCCAGCCCCCTTTTATAAGCCGACTCGCGAATATTTGGCTTGCTGCTTTCTATCCAACTTGTTAAATAAACTCCAAAGAAAGGCAAGTACTTGCTTTCCCCAAAGTAGCCAGGCATTTGGCCCAGCGGCAGTCCGCAGAGTGGTTAGCCGGCTGGCAAAGCGGCAACTAGGGGAAGGCGGCAAAGGAAAAAGGCAAAGGAGTAGTGAGAAAGGAACGATAGAACTCGGATTAATATTTACATAAGAAAAGCCCATTGGCCGAATCTTCAGACATAAGTTCAAAATACACCCCGAGGGTGGAATTGTGCAAATTAACAGTTCATCAAAGACTTTCTAGAACAGATAAATAAAGCCAGAAGGCAGCCTAGGGAGCAGCAGACGGGTTCGGAGGGTCGGAGGAGACGACGGTGTCACGCGCCGGGGGAGTCGGCTGGGCAGTCTCGGCTTGATCGCCGCGAGCGGCAGTCGGCCCGGTCGGACGCGGCTTGTTGCTAGAGGCGCGGTCGAGCTGAGGCTGGTCGCCCGCTCCGCCTTCTGGCACCTCCGTCTCGCCTTCGTCCTCCGCCTTGCCTTCTTCCTCGGTGCTGGAGTCAATCACCTCCGCCGAGTCCTCGCCATATTCCGGGTTCATCCCGAGCCACTCTGGCGGCACCTCCTCGCCGCCTTCAGCCCGCTCGGGGAGGAAGACACTGGTGTCCGTGTAGTCGGCGATGGCCGCCGCACGCTCGACAAAGGGCGCCCTCCATAGCCTCCAGCTCGGTCTGGGCCTCTGACCGGAACGCGGCCAGATGGTCCAGGTCCAGCCCCGGATACCACGCCTTGACGAATTCCAAGGCCCGGCGCGCTCCGGCCCGGGCCGAGGAACCCTTCCAGGACTCAAGACGGCCGGCTGCGATCTCCAGCCAGTCGGCAGTCTGGCTGGCGGTGGGCAGAGTCGGCATGTCTGGCCACAGGGCGGCAACTGCCTGGGCGCCGGCACGCTGAAGCTGGCGCATCAGCCGGTGGGCCGGACGAAGACGGGCCTCGATGCTCAGAAGCTGCTCATCGACAATCAGGGGAGCGTTGGCGGCAATTGCCTCGCCGCTTGCCCTCCGCACCTCATGATCAGCTTTGATGGCCAGAGGGACTGCCTGCGAGTGGCTAGGGAAGAAGTCTGCCAAGACAAAAAAAAGAAGCAAGTCAAAAAATCAGAAGTCAGCCTGACACATAGTCGGAAACTCAAAGAAAGAAAGCTCACCATCGACGATATCCTCGATCTCTTGGAAGCCGGAGGTCAGCATCGCCTCCTTGTCGGTCCAGGAGGAGCGCTCGCTCTCGAACTCGGCCAGAAGAGCAGCCTCCTTCTTCTCGGCCTCGTCCTGCGTCTTCTTGAGCAGCTCTTTCTGCTCGGCCAGCTGCGCAGTAAGCAGATCGCGCTCCGCAGCGAGCTTGCTGCACTCCTCCCCCTTGACGCGCAAGGCGGTGTTAACTTCACCCAGCTGCTCCTGAAGAGTAGCGTTGGCCCCTGAAGAACGAAAGAAAGAGACAAATAAGTCGTCAGCAAAGAAGATCGCCGGGAAGATCCGGCCCGACTGCTCAGCAGTCGGCCCGAATCTCGGGGACTACAGCCCGCGGGTGCGCCAGCGCGCCCCCGCGTAGAAAGAAGAACAAGAAAGGAGACGTCGAAGTCGTCAAGAAGGAAGATCACCGGGAAGATCCGGCCCGACTGCTCAGCAGTCGGCCCGAATCTCGGGGACTACAGCCCGCGGGTGCGCCAGCGCGCCCCCGCGAAGAAGAGGAAAAGAACTTACTCCGGCTTTCTGTCAAGTCGGCAGTCCGCTTGCTCAACTCCTCAACATTGCGGTTGAAGGCAGTGGCGCAGAGGTTGTGATACTCCTGCAAACAAAGATTTCAGACAAAATAAGTACTTGGAACTCGCCAGAGGGAGTTCCGAGCCGCCTGCTCAGCAGCCGGCCCGAAACTCGGGGACTACACCCAGTGGGTGCGCTGGCGTGCCCCCACAGAGAAGAGCAAGAAAGACAAGAATCAAAGAGGAAAACATACCCGGACGGCCGCTTGCGACGCTAGATGCGCATTGGTGCAGATCTGGAGGGCGTCGCCTTCGGCTCGAAGCTTCACTTGGACATCCAGAAGCGCCTGGTTCAGCGGGCCCGTGCCGCCTCCGCGCACCCACCCAACGGGCGCGGCACTCATCACCTCGGCATCTGGGATGGCCGAGCTGGCGGCTCCGACCTCCAGGGGCCGCGGTGCCGAAGTCGCCTTCTCGAGGCGGCGGCGCACTGGCGAGGCAACCTGAAGAAGCAGCCTCGCCTCATCCTCAGTTGGCGGCACCGGCGGGCCTGCCGGCTGTTTGCCGTGGGCTCTCCCAGACGGCGGTGGAGGCGGAGGCGGCGGCACTAGCGTGTCCGACATGGAGGCCTCGCCGCTCTCCTTTTCCACGACGGGGTTCTCGGCGCCGGCTTCTCCGGTCTGCCCCGTGAATTCCGGAGGCGGCGGTGCGGAGGACAGTGGGGCGACGAGCAACGCCGATTGGCGACGTGCGGCCTCCTCAGCTCGCTGTCTCACCGCAAGGACTCCGCCTTCTCCAGGCGGTCGGCCTCCTCCTCGTCGCGCTTCTCCCGTGCGTTTCGCTCCGTCGCCTCCCGGAGGTCGGCGGCGGGGTCGACCCGCCGAGTATTGGCGGACGTCTCTGCCGACCCCATGACGGAGGGGACGGCGACTCTCTCAAGGGAAAGGGGGGCCCTGAGGAAGAAGGGGAGGAGTGTAAAAGAAGACTCTGACAAGATTCACGAGAGAAAAATAAAGACAAAAGCAAAAAAACTTACGCAGAGACTAGCGGTGGCCTTCTCACTTCCCTACGGAAGTGGTTGGCCTTCGCGGCCGCCTCCTCCCGCTTGGTCGCAGTGGCCACCCCCTTGAACTTCTTCAACTTGCCACCGGGCGCACTCGGCTCAGCGAGACGCCTCTTCGCGCCGCCTTGGCCGGCCAGGCCGGCGGAGGAGCCTGCGCCCGAGGGGCCGACCCTTAGCTGATGGCGCGGGGCGACTTCCCCTTCGGCGTCATCCTCAGGCCAGTCGGTGAAGGTGGCCGAGAGCCTGAGGCCGCTTCCCGCTCCTCCTCCTCTGCCTTCGGCGTCGGCTTCCATCGCCGCCGCCCCCAAGTCGGGGTCGTCGACGTCGCTCTCCGCACGATCGGGGACGAACTCGCGGGGCAGTCTCGCGACACCGGCTGCAGGCTGCATGAGGGGGTTCTAGCTCAGAAGAAACCAATCAAAATCAGAAACCGGATTCGGCTATAAAGAAGACAAAGCAATAAGGAGATACGACTTACCACTGGAGGGGGGTTGGCGCGCGAGTACGGCTCCTTGCCGAACTGCCAGTCCTCCCCGAACTCGCAGCTCACGATATGGTTCACCATGTTTGCCACCTCCGCGCGGGGCATCTCCTTGGTGCTCATCCGACTCGGGTCTTGGTGGCCGCTCATCTGACAGATCAGGTGAGGCCGGCCTTGGAGCAGGAGGACTCTGCGCGCCACGAAGGTGGCCAGCAAGTCGGCCCCGACGAGGCCCTCCGACTGCGTCAAGACTCGGAGTCGCGCTACGGCGGCGGCTCCGGCGGGAGTCAGCGTCTTGACTCGATGAGACCAGCTGGGGAGCCTCCCAGCTGGGGCGTCGGCTTCATAAGGCGGTAGATTAACCCAGTCGCCGTCGGGGGCGAGGTTCTTCACGTAGAAGTACGAGCGCTGCCACATCTTCACCGACTTGATCAGCGATATGGAAGGGAAGGGGTTGTCGGCCGTCGAGCACCGCATCACGATGAAGGCACCGCACTGAGCCGGCACGCCGGCGATGTGCGTGCTGAGCTTAGATGAGAAGAATTCTCCCCACAGCTCGATGGTGGGGAGAACACCGAGGAAACCTTCGCACAGAGTGGCGAAGGCGGACAACAGCACCACCGTATTCGGGGTGAGGTGGTGTGGCTGGAGGCCGTGAAACTCCAAGAAGGAGCGGAAGAAGCCGCTCGCTGGCAGCCCCAGGCCGCGCATGAGGTGCGAGCGGAAGATGACCCGCTCGCCCTCCTCCGGCGCCGGCGATATCTCCCTCGCCGGCGCGGTGCGGGCTCGCACGAGGTGTGCGCCGGGGAGGCGGCGCGTCTTGCGGAGGAATTCAATGAGGTCGCCGTCGACCACCGAGCCGTCCCACGCGTCGGAACGCACGGCCGGAGCCGCGGCGGCGGAGGAAGAGCTCATCGCTGGCTGGTGCAGTGTTGTTTTGCTCGCCGACGGCAAGAAGAAGGAGAGAGGAGGCAAGAGGAAGTGGGGATCAGGGGAGATGGGCGCGCGTGCTAGGCCGCTCCACTTCCCCCTACTTATAGCCTTGGAGGCTAAGAAGCCGAGGGGGCGGGCGTGGGATTAACTGCGCTCAGAGCCCCACGCCGCCCCATGATTTACCCCATGAAGTTACTGCGCGCAGTAACGACGTGCGGATCCGTTCGCTTGCCGAGGCGCGGTAGTGGCGGGCCCCGCCTGACGGCCCGTCCCATCGCGCGCGTGGGCCAGCAGACTCTCCCGCCGCGTGGCGTCGCGCGATAGGGCCGCGGCGGGCGGCAGCAGGGAAGCATATCAGGCACGCCGCCTGGTCTCCCGCCATGACTTTCGATCTCTCCACAGAGCAGGACCGCCCTCTACGAATCCGACTTCGAATAGTCGGCCCAGAGGAAGACGGCAAGCGAAGCCCAGATTCCACCAACGGAAGAATGAAACTGTTGAGGCCCCCCCGGCGAGTCACTCTCGGAGCCTCACCAGCTTCGGGGACTACTGTCGGAGTAATGAGCCACGGGTAGGCTAACCCGAACCCCAGAACCTTTCAAGACATCGGGGCAGTCCGCGCCCCTCAAAAGACGAGTCTCGGATGATGACTCCCAGATAAGCCGAGTCTCAGATGGCGACTCCCAGATGAGCTGAGTCTCAGATGGCGACTCCTAGATGAGCCAAGTCTCAGATGGCGACTCCCAGATGAGCTGAGTCTCAGGTGGCGACTCTTAGATGAGCCGAGTCTCAGATGGCGACTCCCAGATGAGCCGACTCATGGCCGGCGACTTCCGGAGGAGCCGGCTATGGAGAGTCGGCCCACGACTCTACACTCGTCATGATAGGCGTGGTGGGTACGACCACGGCGTGGCCGTCACCTCCTGCTTGCGAGGGGCCAGCATGGCTACAGTGTGCCGTACCGCTGGAGATCTCCGGCATGGCCCGGCACTGTTGCCATGCCAGCCCTGACCTCAGCCACAGTGTGCGGCGCACTGTAGCCATGATGGCCTACCTATACGGCTCAGAGATGGCGGACCCGCCAGTCAGTGAGAGCATAGAAGACGGCGGATACGCCCCGTAGGCGGCCCCGTGGGAGTCGGCTCCCCAGAGTTGGCCGGCCTCTCCCACGGGTCCCACATGCCATCAACCAGACAAGACGGGAAGTAACGACAATGATCGCCCGATAGACGGCGGCACTGTTGCCACGACCCAGTGACCAAGCCTGCGTCATCAGAATCACGGCTACAGTGCCGGACTCGCCGGCGGGGCCCGCAAGTCGGCGGGCCCCATCAGTCGGCGGAGAAGATGGCGGCCTGTGAGACAGACGGCTGGGACCCGCGCCCAGCCGGATTACCATTGTACCCCCGGGGGTAGGCCTATATAAACCCCCCGGGGCACCCATGCAAAGGGTTCGCATCCATTAGCCTTAGACCAGATCATATAGGAGGAAGAGAGCTAGCCTTGCCTCCTTCTACCTCCTGAATACAGCTCTAGGAGCAACCTTGTAGTCACTACGCCTTAGTGATCATACGGAGACCCCAAAGAGCAACAGTAGGGGTGTTATCTCCCCGGAGAGCCCCGAAGCTGGGTAAGATTCGTCGGCGTGCATGCCTTCGCCTAATCCCGTTTCCTGGCACCGGCGACGTTCTACTCTCTCCCACCATGATAAACCATCCTTTGGCATATGTCGCACCCAACCCCCGACATTTGGCGCCCACCGTGGGGCAAGGTGCACCGTCGTCCGGAGACCTGCTTTGGACGGGAACCCTTTTCCTCCCCCGCGAGCGTAGCCAGCCCGGCACGCCCGATGGCGCTTGCCCTGACATGCTAGAATTGTATTACCCGGAAACTTAGTACATGTGTGAATACATAGACAAAACATTTTGTCCCTAGTATGCCTCTACTAGACAAGCTCATTACTCAAATATGGTTATGTTTCCTAACCATAGACATGTGTTGTCATTTGATGATCGAGATCACATCATTAGGAGAATGATGTGATGAACATGACCCATCCGTTAGCTTAGCATTATGATCGTTACAGTTTCATTGCTACTGTTTTCTTCATGACTTATACATGTTCCCCAGACTATGAGATTATGCAACTCCCGAATACCGGAGGAACACTTTGTGTGCTACCAAACGTCACGGCGTAAATGGGTGATTATAAAGGTGCTCTAAAGTTGTCTCCGAAGGTGTTTGTTGGGTTGGCATAGATAGAGATTAGGATTTGTCACTCCGTGTTTCAGAGAGGTATCTCTGGGCCCTCTCGGTAATACTCATCACTATAAGCCTTGCAAGCATTGTGACTAATGAGTTAGTTATGAGATGAAGTATTACGGAACGACTAAAGAGACTTGCCGGTAACGAGATTGAACTAGGTATGATGATACCAACAATTGAATATCAGGCAAGTAACATACCAATGACAAAGGGAACAACGTATGTTGTTACACGGTTTGACCGATAAAGATCTTCGTAGAATATGTAGGAACCAATATGAGCATCCAAGTTCCCCTGTTGGTTACTGACTGAAGAGGTGTCTCGGTCATGTCTACATAGTTCTCGAACCCATAGGGTCCGCTCGCTTAACGTTCGATGATGATTGGTATTGTGAGTTTATGTGATTTGATGTACTGAAGGTTGTTTGGAGTCCCGGATGAGATCACGGACATAACGAGGAGTCTCGAAATGGTCGAGACATAAAGATTGATATATTGGACCATGTTATACGGACACCTGAAGTGTTCCGGATAGTTTCGGATAAAACCGGAGTGCCAGAGGGTTATCGAAAACCCCCCGGAAGTAATGGGCCTTAGTGGGCCTTTAGGGGAGAGAGAGGGCCACACAAGGAGGTGGCGTCCCCCAAGGGGAGTCCGAATAGGACAAGGGGAGGGGCGCGACCCCTCTTTCCCTCTCCCTCTCCCTCGCCTTCCTTCTCCTCCTAGTTGGACTAGGAAAGGGGGAACCTACTCCTACTTGGAGTAGGATCCCCCCCTTGGGCGCGCCCCTTGTGGCCGGCCAGCCCCCTCCTCTCCTCCTTTATATACGGGGGAGGGAGGCACCCCAATGACACACAAGTTGATCTTTAGCCGTGTGCGGTGCCCCCCTCCACAGTTTTCCACCTTGGTCAATAGTCGTAGTGCTTAGGCAAAGCCCTGCGCCGGCAACTTCATCATCACCATCACCACTCCGTCGTGCTGACGGAACTCTCTCTCAGCCTCAGCTGGATCTAGACTTTGAGGGACGTCACCGAGCTGAGCGTGTGCAGATCGCGGAAGTGTCGTGCGTTCGGTACTTGATCAGTTGGACCGCGAAGACGTTCGACTACATCAACCGCGTTACTTAACGCTTTCGCTTTTGGTCTACGAGGGTATGTCGACACACTCTCCCATCTTGTTGCTATGCATCACCTAGATAGATCTTGCGTGATCAGAAGAATTTTGTTGAAATTACCGCGTTCCCCAACAGTGGCATCCGAGCCAGGTCTATGCATAGATGTTATATGCACGAGTAGAACACAAAGAGTTGTGGGCTATAATATTCATACTGCTTACCACCAACGTCTTAATTTGATTCGGCGGTATTGTTGGATGAAGCGGCCCAGACCGACATTACGTGACCGCGTTCATGAGACTGCTTCTATCGACGTGCTTATGCACATAGGTGGCTGGCGGGTTTCTATTTTTCCAACTTTAGTTGAATCGAGTTTGATTACGACCAGTCCTTATTGAAGGTTAAAACAGCACACTTGATGAAAAATTGTTTTGATTTTGATGAGTAGGTAAGAATGGTTCTTGCTAGAAGCCCATAGCAGCCACGTAAAACTTGCGACAACAAAGTAGGGTACGCCTAACTTTTTTTGCAGGGCTTGTTGTGATGTGATATGGTCAAGGCATGATGTGATATAAATTGTTCTATAAGATGATCATGTTTTGTAACAAAGTTATCGGCAACTAGCAAGAGCCATATGGTTGTCGCTTTATTGTATGCAATGCAATCGCGATGTAATTGTTTTACTTTATCACTAAGCAGTGGCAATAGTCATAGTAACAATAGTTGGCGAGATGACAACGATGCTACGATGGAGATCAAGGTGTCGCGCGGGTGACGATGGAGATCATGACGATGCTTCGATGATGGAGATCATGAGCACAAGATGATGATGGCCATATCATGTCACATATTTTGATTGCATGTGATATTTATCTTTTATGCATCTTATTTTGCTTAGTACGGCGGTAGTATTATAATATGATCCGTTACTAAATTTCAAGGTACAAGTGTTCTCCATGAGTATGCACCGTTGCTATAGTTCGTCGTGCCGAGACACCACATGATGATCGGGTGTGATAACCTCTACGTTCACATACAAAGGGTGCCAGCCAGTTTTGCACACGCAGAATACTCGGGTTAAACTTGACGAGCCTAGCATATGCAGATATGGCCTTGGAACACTGAGACCGAAAGGTCGAATGTGAATCATATAGTAGATATGATTAACATAGTGATGTTCACCATTGAAAACTAGTCCATCTCACGTGATGATCGGACATTGTTTAGCTGATTTGGATCACATGATCATTTAGATGACTAGAGGGATGTCTATCTAAGTGGGAGTTCTTAAGTAATATGATTAATTGAACTTTAATTTATCATGAACTTAGTACTTATAGTTATTTTGCATGTCTATGTTATTGTAGATCAATGGCCCGTGCTACCGTTCCTTTGAATTTTAATGCGTTTCTAGAGAAAGCTAAGTTGAAAGATGATGGCAGCAATTACACGGACTAGGTCCATAACTTGAGGTTTATCCTCATTGCTGCACAAAAGAATTACGTCATGGAAGCACCGTTAGGTGTACCACCCGCGCCAGCAACTACAGACATTGTGAATGCCTGGCATACACGTCTTGATGACTACTCAATAGTTTAGTGTGACATGCTTTACGGCTTAGAATGGAGACTTCAAAGATGTTTTGAACGTCATGGAGCATATGAGATGTTCGAAGAGTTGAAGTTAATATTTCAAGCAAATACTCGAGTTGTGAGATATGAAGTCTCCCCAACATGTTCTAGAACTGCAAAATGGAGGAAAATAGTTCTGTCAGTGAACACACACTCAGAATGTATGGGTACCATAACCACTTGACTCAACTAGGAGTTAATCTTCCTGATGATAGTGTCATTGACAGAGTTTTTCAATCACTGCCACCAAGCTATAAAGGCTTCGTGATGAACTATAATATGTGAGGGATGAACAAGACTATTCTCGAGCTCTTCGCGATGCTAAAGGCTGCGGAGGTAGAAATCAAGAAGGAGCATCAAGTGTTGATGGTCAACAATACCACTAGTTCCAAGAAAAAGGGCAAAGGGAAGAAGCGGAACTTCAAGAAGAACGACAAAAAGGTTGCTGCTCAAGAGAAGAAACCCAAGTCAGGACCTAAGCCTGAAACTGGGTGCTTGTACTGCAAAGGGACTGGTCACTAGAAGCGGAACTGCCCCAAGTATTTGGTGGATAAGAAGGATGGCAAAGTGAAAGGTATATTTGATATACATGTTATTGATGTGTACCTTACTAATGCTCGTAGTAGCGCCTGGGTATTTGATACTGGTTCTGTTGCTCACATTTGCAATTCGAAATAGGGGGCTACGGATTAAACAAATATTGGCTAACGACGAGGTGATGATGCGGGTGGGAAATGGTTCCAAGGTCGATGTGATCACCGTCGGCACGCTACCTCTACATCTACCATCGGGATTAGTTTTAGACCTGAATAATTGTTATTTGGTGCCAGGGTTAAGCATGAACATTATATCTGGATCTTGCTTGATGCGAGACAGTTATTCATTTAAATCAGAGAAATAATGGTTGTTCTTTTTATATGCGCAATATCTTTTATGGTCATGCACCCTTGATGAGTGGTCTATTTTTGTTGAATCTCGATAGTGATGATACACATATTCATTCAAGCCAAAAGATGCAAAGTTGATAATGATAGTGCAACTTATTTGTGGCACTACCATTTGGGTCATATCGGTGTAAAGCGCATAAAGAAACTCCATGCTGATGGACTTCTGGAATCACTTGATTGTGAATCACTTCGTGCTTGCGAACTGTGCCTTATGGGCAAGATGACTAAAACTCCGTTCTCCGGAATAATGGAACGAGCCACTAACTTATTGGAAATAATACATACCAATGTATGCGGTCCAATGAGTATTGAGGCTCGTGGTGGGTATTGTTATTTTCTTACCTTCACAGATGATTTGAGCAGATATCGTTATATCTACTTAACGAAAAATTAGTGTGAAACATATGAAAAGTTCAAAGAATTTCAGAGTGAAGTGTAAAATCATCGTACAAGAAAATAAAGTTTCTATGATCTGATTGTGGAGGAGAATATTGGAGTTACGAGTCTGGTCTTCATTTGAAACAACATGGGATAGTTTCACAACTGACGCCACCTGGAACGCCACAGCGAAACGGTGTGTCCGAACATCGTAACCGTACTTTATTGGATATGGTGCGATCTATGATGTCTCTTACTGATTTACCGCTATCGTTTTGTGGTTATGCTTTAGAGGCGGCTACATTCACTTTAAATAGAGCAACGTCAAAATCCGTTGAGACGACGCCTTATGAACTTTGGTTTGGCAAGAAACCAAAGTTGTCGTTTCTTAAAGTTTGGGGCTGTGATGCTTATGTGAAAAATCTTCAACCTGATAAGCTCGAACCCAAATTGGAGAAGTGCATTTTCATAGGATACCCAAAGGAAACTGTTGGGTACACCTTCTATCACAGATCCGAAGGCAAAAATCTTTGTTGCTAAGAATGGATCCTTTCTAGAGAAGGAGTTTCTCTCGAAAGAAGTGAGTGGGAGGAAAGTAGAACTTGATGAGGTAATTGTACCTTCTCCCTTATTGGAAAGTAGTTCATCACAAAAATCTGTTCCAGTGATTCCTACGCCAATTAGTGAGGAAGTTAATGATGATGATCATGAAACTTCAGATCAAGTTACTACCAAACCTCGTAGGTCTTCCAGAGTAAGATCTGCACCAGAGTGGTACGATAATCCTGCTCTAGAAGTTATGTTACTAGACCATGGTGAACCTACAAACTATGAGGAAGCGATGATGAGCCCAGATTCCGCAAAATGGCTTGAGGCCATGAAATCTGAGATGGGATCCATGTATGAGAACAAAGTGTGGACATTGGTGGACTTGCCCGATGATCGGCAAGCCATAAAAAATGGATCCTTCAGAAGAAGACCAACATAGACGGTAATGTTACTATCTACAAAGCTCGACTTGTTGCGAAAGGTTTTCAACAAGTTCAAGGAGTTGACTACGATGAGACTTTCTCACCCGTAGCGATGCTTAAGTCTATCCGAATCATGTTAGCGATTGCTGCATTTTATGATTATGAATTTGGCAAATGGATGTCAAAATAGCATTCCTGAATGGATTTCTAGAAGAAGAGTTGTATATGATGCAACCAGAAGGTTTTGTCGATCCAAACCATGCTAACAAAGTGTGCAAGCTCCATCGATCCATTTATGGACTGGTGCAAGCCTCTCGGAGTTGGAATAAATGCTTGATAGTGTGATCAAAGCACATGGTTTTATATAGACTTTTCGAGAAGCCTGTATTTACAAGAAAGTGAGTGGGAGCTCTATAGCATTTCTAATATTATATGTGGATGGCATATTGTTGATTGCAAATGATACAGAATTTCTAGATAGCATAAAGGGATACCTAAATGAGAGTTTTTCTATGAAAGACCTCGGAGAAGCTGCTTACATATTGGGCATCAAGATCTATAGAGATAGATCAAGACGCTTAATTGGACTTTCACAAAGCACATACTTGATAAAGTTTTGAAGAAGTTCAAAATGTATCAGTCAAAGAAAGGGTTCTTGCCTGTGTTACAAGGTGTGAAGTTGAGTCAGACTCAATGCCCAACCACTGCAGAAGATAGAGAGAAAATGAAGGTCATTCCCTATGCGTCAGCCATAGGGTCTATCATGTATGCAATGCTGTGTCCCGGACCTGATGTGTGCATTGCTATAAGCATAGCAGGGAGGTACCAAAGTAATCCCGGAGTGGAACACTGGACGTCAATCAAGAACGTCCTGAAATACCTGAAAAAGACTAAGGATATGTTTCTCATTTATGGAGGTGAAAAAGTGCTCGTCATAAATGGTTACGTCGATGCAAGCTTTGACACTGATCCGGATGACTCTAAGTCGCAAACCGGATATGTATTTTTATTGAATGGAGGAGCTGTCAGTTGGTGCAGTTCCAAGAAAAGCGTCGTGGCGGGATCTACGTGTGAAGTGGAGTACATTGCTGCTTCGGAAGCAGCAAATGAAAGAGTTTGGATGAAGGAGTTCATATCCGATCTAGGTGTCATACCTAGTGCATCGGGTCGAATGAAAATATTTTGTGACAATACTGGTGCAGTTGCCTTGGCAAAGGAATCCAGATTTCGCAATAGAACCAAGCATATCAAGAGACGCTTCAATTCCATCCGTCATCAAGTGTCGGAGGGGGCATAGAGATTTGCAAGATACAAACGGATCTGAATGTTGCAGAACCGTTGACTAAGCATCTTCCACGAGCAAAACATGATCAACACCAAAGCTCCATGGGTGTTAGAATCATTACTATGTAATCTAGATTATTGACTCTAGTGCAAGTGGGAGACTGAAGGAAATATGCCCTAGAGGCAATAATAAAGTTATTATTTATTTCCTTATTTCATGATAAATTTTTATTATTCATGCTAGAATTGTATTAACCGGAAACTTAGTACATGTGTGAATACATAGACAAAACATTTTGTCCCTAGTATGCCTCTACTAGACTAGCTCGTTAATCAAAGATGGTTATGTTTCCTAACCATAAACATGTGTTGTCATTTGATGAACGGGACCACATCATTAGGAGAATGATGTGATGGACATGACCCATCGTTAGCTTAGCATTATGATCGTTACAGTTTCACAGCTACTGTTTTCTTCATGACTTATACATGTTCCTCAGACTATGATATTATGCAACTCCCGAGTATCGGAGGAACACTTTGTGTGCTACCAAACATCACAACGTAAATGGGTGATTATAAAGGTGCTCCATAGGTGTCTCCAAAGGTGTTTGTTGGGTTGGCATAGATCGAGATTAGGATTTGTCAATCCACATTTTGGAGAGGTATCTCTGGGCCCTCTCGGTAATACTCATCACTATAAGTCTTGCAAGCATTGTGACTAATGAGTTAGTTATGGGATAAAGTATTACAAAACGAGTAAAGAGACTTGCCGGTAACAAATTGAACTAGGTATGATGATACCGACGATCGAATCTCGGGCAAGTAACATACCGATGACAAAGGGAACAACGTATGTTGTTATGTGGTTTGAACGATAAAGATCTTCGTAGAATATGTAGGAACCAATATGAGCATCCAAGTTCTGCTATTGGTTATTGACCGGAGAGGTGTCTCGGTCATGTCTACATAGTTCTCGAACCCGTAGGGTCTGCACGCTTAACGTTCGATGACGATTGGTATTATGACTTTATGTGATTTGATGTACCGAAGGTTGTTCGGAGTCCCAGATGAGATCACGGAAGTGATGAGGAGTCTCAAAATGGTCGAGACATAAAGATTGATATATTGGACTATGTTATTCCGACACCGGAAGTGTTCCTGATAGTTTTGGATGAAACCGGAGTGCCGGAGGGTTACCGGAACCCCCCGGGAAGTGATGGGACTTAGTGGGCCTTTAGGGGAGAGAGAGGTCCACACCAGGAGGTGCCCCCCAAGGGGAGTCCGAATAGGACAAGGGGAGGGGGCGTGGCCCCTCTTTCCCTCTCCCTCTCCCTCTCCTTCCTTCTCCTCCTAGTTGGACTAGGAAAGGGAGAACCTACTCCTACTTGGAGTAGGATTCCCCCCCCCCCTAGGTGCGCCCCTTGTGGCTGGCCATCCACCTCCTATCCTCCTTTATATACGGGGGAGGGAGGCACCCCAATGACAAACAAGTTGATCTTTAGCCGTGTGCGGTGCCCCCTCCATAGTTTTCCACCTCGGTCATATCGTCGTAGTACTTAGGCGAAGCCCTGCGCCGGTAACTTCATCATCACCATCACCATGCCGTCGTGCTGACGAAACTCTCCCTCGACCTCAGCTCAATCTAGAGTTCTAGGGACGTCATCGAGCTGAATGTGTGCAGATCGCGGAGGTGCCCTGCGTTCGGTACTTGATCGGTTCGATCGTGAAGACGTTCGACTTCATCAACCGTGTTACTTAATGCTTCCGCTTTCGGTCTATGAGGGTACGTGGACACACTCTCCCCTCTCGTTGCTATGCTTCACCTAGATAGATCTAGCGTGATCGTAGGAATTTTATTGAAATTACTGTGTTCCCCAATAGTTATATCTACTTAATGAAGCATAAGTCTGAAACATTTGAAAAGTTCAAAGAATTTTAGAGTGAACTTGAAAATCATCGTAACAAGAAAATAAAGTTTCTACGATCTGATCGTGGAGGTGAATATTTGATTTACGAGTTTGGTATTCATTTGAAACAACATGGGATAGTTTCACAACTAACGCCACCTGGAACACCACAGCTAAATGGTGTGTCCAAACATCGTAACCATACTTTATTAGATATGGTGCGATCCATGATGTCTCTTACTGATTTACCGCTATCCTTTTGGGCTTATGATTTAGAGATGGCTGCATTCACTTTAAATAGGGCACCATCAAAATCCGTTGAGATGATGCCTTATGAACTGTGGTTTGGCAAGAAACCAAAGTTGTCGTTTCTTAAAGTTTGGGGATGCGATGCTTATGTGAAAAAGCTTCAACCTGATAAGCTCGAACCCAAATCGAAAAAGTGCGTCTTCATAGGATACCCAAAGGAAACTGTTGGGTACACCTTATATCACAGATCCGAAGGCAAGATATTTGTTGCTAAGAATGGATCCTTTCTAGGGAAGGAGTTTCTCTCGAAAGAAGCGAGTGGGAGGAAAGTAGAACTTGATGAGGTAATTGTACTTTCTCCCTTATTGGAATGTAGTTCGTCACAGAAATCTGTTCCTGTGATTCCTACAACAATTAGTGAGGAAGTTAATGATGATGATCATGAAACTTCAGATCAAGTTACTACCGAACCTTGTAGGTCTTCCAGAGTGACATCCGCACCAGAGTGGTACGGTAATCCTGTTCTGGAAGTCATGTTACTAGACCATGGTGAACCTACGAACTATGAGGAAGCGATGATGAGCCCAGATTCCATGAAATGGCTTGAGGCCATGAAATCTGAGATGGGATCCATGTATGAGAACAAAGTATGGACTTTGGTGGACTTGCCCGATGATCGGCAAGCCATAGAAAATTAATGGATCTTCAAGAAGAACACCGACGCTGACGATAATGTTACTACCTACAAAGCTCAGCTTGCTGCAAAAGGTTTTCGACAAGTTCAAGGAGATGACTACGATGAGACTTTCTGACCCGTAGCGATGCTTAAGTCTGTCCGAATCATGTTAGCAATTGTCACATTTTATGATTATGAAATTGGCAGATGGATGTCAAAACTGCATTCCTAAATGGATTTCTGGAAGAAGAATTGTATATGATGCAACCAGAAGGTTTTGTCAATCCAAAGGGTGCTAACAAAGTGTGCAAGCTCCAGCGATCCATTTATGGACTGGTGCAAGCCTCTCGGAGTTGGAATAAACACTTTGATAGTGTGATCAAAGCATATGGTTTTATAAAACAGACTTTTGGAGAAGCCTCTATTTACAAGAAAGTGAGTGGGAGCTCTGTAGCATTTCTAATATTATATGTGCATGACATATTGTTGGTTGTAAATGATATAGAATTTCTGGATAGCATAAAGGGATACCTAAATAAGAGTTTTTCCATGAAAGACCTCGGTGAAGCTGCTTACATATTGGGCCTCAAGATCTATAGAGATAGATCAAGACGCTTGATTGGACTTTCCCAAAGCACATACCTTGATAAAGTTTTGAAGAAGTTCAAAATGGATCAGTCAAAGAAAGGGTTCTTGCCTTTTTTACAAGGTGTGAAGTTGAGTCAGACTCAATGCCCGACCACTGCAGAAGATAGAGAGAAAATGAAAGTCATTCCCTATGCTTCAGCCATAAGTTCTATATATAATGTATGCAATGTTGTGTACCAGACCTGATGTGTGCCTTGCTATAAGCATAGCAGGGAGGTACCAAAGTAATCTCGGAGTGGAGCACTAGACAGCAGTTAAGAACATCCTGAAATACCTGAAAAGGAGGAAGGATATGTTTCTCGTTTATGGAGGTGAAAAAGAGCTCGTTGTAAATGGTTACGTCGATGCATGCTTTGACACTGATCCAGATGACTCTAAGTCGCAAAACGTATTTTTATTGAATGGAGGAGCTGTCAGCTGGTGAAGTTCCATGCAAAGCGTCGTGGCGGGATCTACGTGTGAAGCGGAGTACATTGCTGCTTCAGAAGCAACAAATGAAGGAGTTTGGATGAAGGAGTTCATATCCGACCTAGGTGTCATACCTAGTGCATCGGGTCCAATGAAAATCTTTTGTGACAGTACTAGTGTGATTGCCTTGGCAAAGGAATCCAGATTTCACAAGAGCCAAGCACATCAAGAGACGCTTCAATTCCATCTGTCATCAAGTGTCGGAGGGGGACATAGAGATTTGCAAGATACATACGGATCTGAATGTTGCAGACCCATTGACTAAGCCTCTTCCACACGCAAAACATGATCATCACCAAAGCTCCATGGGTTTTAGAATCATTACTATGTAATCTAGATTATTGACTCTAGTGCAACTGGGAGACTGAATGAAATATGCCCTAGAGTCAATAATAAAGTCATTATTTATTTCCTTATTTCATGATAAATGTTTATTGTTCATGCTAGAATTGTATTAACCAGAAACTTAGTACATGTGTGAATACAAAGACAAAATATATTGTCTCTAGTATGCCTCTACTTGACTAGCTCGTTAATCAAAGATGGTTAGGTTTCCTAACCATATACATGTGTTGTCATTTGATGAACGGGATAACATCATTAGGAAAATGATGTGATGAACATGACCCGTCCTTAGCTTAGCATTATGATCGTTACAGTTTCATTGCTACTACTTTCTTCATGACTTATACATGTTCCTCAGACTATGAGATTATGCAACTCCCGAATACCGGAGGAACACTTTGTGTGCTACCAAACGTCACATCATAAATGGGTGATTATAAAGGTGCTCTACAGGTGTTTCCGAAGGTGTTTGTTGGGTTGGCATAAATCGAGATTAGGATTTGTCACTCCGTGTTTCGGAGAGGTATCTCCGGGCCCTCTCGGTAATACTCATCACTATAAGCCTTTCAAGCATTATGACTAATGAGTTAGTTGCGAGATGAAGTATTACAGAACGAGTAAAGAGACTTGCCGATAACGAGATTGAACTAGGTATGATGATACCGACGATCGAATCTCAGGCAAGTAACATACCGATGACAAAGGGGAAAACGTACTTTGTTATGCGGTTTGACCGATAAAGATCTTCATAGAATATGTAGGAGGAAATATGAGCATCCAGGTTCCGCTATTGGTTATTGACTGGAGATGTGTCTCGGTCATGTCTACATAGTTCTCGAACCCGTAGGGTCCGCATGCTTAACGTTCAATGACGATATGTATTATGAGTTATGTGTTTTTAATGACCAAAGTTTTTTTGCAGTCCTGGATGAGATCACGGACATGACGAGGAGTGTCAAAATGGTCGAGACATAGAGATTGATATATTGCATGGCTATATTCGGACACCAGAAGTGTTCTGGAGAAGTTTCGGATAAAACCGTAGTGCTGGAGGGTTACCGGAACCCCCGGGGGGAACTAATGGGCCTAGATGGTCCTTAGTGGGAGAGAGGAAGGGCTAGGAGGGGCTGGCCGCCCCCCCCCCCCCTTGAGTCCGAATAGTAAAAGGGAAGGGGGGCGGAGCCCCTGTCATGGTTCTGAGTCTGACAGTAGAATAGGGGGTAGGAATGGAGAGGGAAGATCCTAGCTATTGAGTAGTTGTATAGGCAAGAGGTTTACGAGTTTAGGCCCTTCTCGGAGGAAGTAACAGCTCTACGTCTCGGAGCCCGGAGGCGGTCGACTGGATTATATGTGTATGAGTTACAGGGGTGCGAACCCTTTACATTGAGGAGGGGGGTGGCTTATATAGAGTTCGCCAGACCCCTCCAGCCCTCAGTTATGCAGGGTTTAAAGTACATTAAGATCGGGCTTTACTGGTAACGCCCCACATAAAGTGCTATGATGACCATACAAGCTACTTAATGACCGACCGTTTGCATGCAGAGTGACTTTAGATCTCCTGGCGGTCGAGTGGTTGGCTTCATGGTCGAGTGTCTTCAAGTCCGTCGAGTGGAATACTTCTGAGTCGACTGACAGGTGGTTTCTTCTAGAGATGTCCTTGGGGAGGGTATCTTTGACAGGTCCATGACCCTAACCTAGGTACATGGCTTCATCATTAGCCCCCGAATGGATCGAGGTTTGAGTGGGGAAGGAGTTGAGAACTCTTCTGGCCCATTTTTCGTGCTATGAGTATGTCTTGTTCTGGATCAATGAACTTAGGTGACGGCACCAACTTCTTTTTCAGTCGCCTTGATCCATTCTTTGTATCCATTGAGTGAATTTTCTGTACTCGAGATCTCCGAACAACAGAGGGGAAGAAATCTCCCATCTGACAAGTTGCTCTACAGTTCGCGGATTTAGCGGGATTCGAAATTCGAGAAGCGCGCGGGGCGGAGGAGGCCGCGGTAATCAGATGGGATAAGGCAGGAACGCCTCGATCTCTGCGCCACCTTTTTCGCCACGTATTGCACGCGCGACTGTTGCGGGATTTGACAGGATCGCCCGGGCCTACAAGTCAGTCACTCGGAAGTAACCTCGTATAAGGCGCTGGACGGGGTTTTTGAATGGTGTGCTCTCATTTCCTCCCCCTCTTCCTCAGGCTTATCCACCGCGTTCGCTTCCATCAGTGCCGCTGCTCCGTGCGTGTCTCACCGGCGACGATGGTGAAGGAGAAGACGGCGGCTTTGGAGCGGGCGAAGAAAGCAACGACGAAGGCGAAGGGAAGGGCGACCAGTCGGGGCAGATCTTCGTCAAGGGCCGGCCTGCCACAGGGCTGGATCCAGGGCGACTGGATCCGCTCGACGATTCGTCAAAAAGATCTTGACGACCTGGCCAATGAAGGACTGATCCCTCATGGATCGGCGCGGTTCCCGGGGAAGGAGTCGGAGCCGCAACCTCAGGAGGGTGAGTGTGTCCTCTTGGCCACCCATGTTGACCGCGGGTTTTCTTTGCCGCCTCACCCTTTCTTTCGGGGATTTTTGAACTTCTTTGTGGTGCAACTCCGCCACTTCACACCCAACTCCATCGTGTATCTCGCTGCTTTCGTGTCTTTGTGCGAGAATTTCTTGGGTTGTCGGCCTCATTGGGGTCTTTTCAAGCACATTTTCACCTGTCGCTCCCAGATGGTGAAAAAGGCCAATCCGAGTGACGAGAGAACACAAGTGATTCAGATGTGTGGGGGTCTTGGGGTTCAAATGAGGGGGGAAAGCTCTTTTCCGGCCATGATCCTTCCCGAGTCGGTCCGTGGATGGCAGTCGACCTGGTTCTACTGCAAAGACCACCCGACGCCAGGGCAGTCGACTGGACTCCCTCCTTTTTCCATGGATCGAGTGAGGAAGCCGTCCTCTTTGAAGGTGATCCCGGAAGAGAAGGCGCAGGTTAAGGTGCTAGTTGAACGTGTTGTCCAGCTCATCCGTGACAGAGTGAACGGCATGGATCTCTTGGATGTCTACCTCCGACGACGCATCCAGCCGCTTCAAGCTCGAGACCATCCGATGTGGTTGTACTCTAGCACTAAGGACACCACTCGAATCCACCCGGAGGAGGTCGAGGATGCCACGCTGGAGAGGTGGCTGGCAAGCATCACAGGGAACAAGGACAACCCTCGAGGAGCCAGGAGGATTCCCCCACTCGACCAATCATATGAAGTAGACAAGGTCCAATCCTACATCTCTGACTGCGATCCTGCTTTCTTCATTCCATTTGCTTAAAATCAGTCGACTTACTTTTGTCTTGTTTGTTATCTTCCAGTCCACCACTGAGATGTATTCGATGCCCAACGGGGCGCAAGAACAGGTCGAGCAGGAGGAGGCGAGCGGAGGTGAAAGTCAGGAGGAGTGGCAGTCTGATGGTGAGGGGGATGAAGATGACGATGGATCCAATGAAGAGGAGGAGGAGGAAGTCGATCCTCCTCGCATGGAAAGGCGATCCAAACTCATCCATGACCCCGCGCTCGAGCATGACAAAACGACTGCGACTGTTGGGCAGTCGTCAAAGCGCCCTCGGACGACTTCTCCGGCGCCGACTGAAAAAGCGCCGAAGCATCCATGAGCGGCATCATCCCATCCACCGAAGGCCTTGCCCAAGATGAGAATGACCATTCCTACCATTTCTGGGTAATAGCAGAACTTGCGTTTTCTTGTTTAGCATGGACAGACTTTTGGTCGACTCGTTGACTAACCGACTGATTTCTGAAATCTGCAGTGCTGCTACTTCCGAGACCTCTGCCAGGAACAACGACCAGGAAATGGAAGACGCTGCCACCTCCAACCTTGGTATGATCTTTGCAGTTTCACTTTTGGGTCGGCTGGATTCTCGATTTTAACTTTGAATCTTTCTTGTAGCTCCTCATGTCATTGATCTCCCTGATGATGACGACGAGGTGCCGCTGAGGCCGAGGAGGAACAGAAAGGCGCCGGCTGGCAAGATCGCTCAGGTTGAATCGGTGCCTGAGACACTGGTTCAAGAAGGTGGCAATGTCACTCGGACCTCCGTGTCCTTTGCTGTGCCGCTGACGAGTGTTCGGCCTTCATCGTCGATTGCCAACCCGCCTTCCCTTTTCGCCAGACACCACGTCCCAGAGGACCAAGCGGGTGCTGCTAAGGAGGCTATACGCCAGGCAGGGATCAGGATGGAGCAGGTGAAGGCAATCCGAGAAGCCAGCCAGGCGGCCTACGATGCTAGCTCAGCCCTTCAGAGCAACGTCCAGGTCAGTCGGCGACCGCTTGTTCTGTTAGGATATGCTATCCGAAGACTTTCTTTCCGAAAATCTTTGCATCTATACACCCACTGGGTGTGTCGATTGAAATTTTGGATTGGTGGGGGCACGCTGAGTGCACCCACTGGGTGTAGTCCCCGAGACTATGGTGGACTGCTGGCAGTCGACTGTAGTCTTCGTATTTTGAATTTCTTCACTCTAACTTCTCCACTCGGTCTGGTCGAATGGAATCTTGAAACCAGTGGGGGCACGCTGAGTGCACCCACTGGGTGTAGTCCCCGAGACCATGGTCGACTGCTGGCAGTCGACTAAGGTCTGAAGAACCTGTTTTTTTATACCATGGCTGACTACTGGCAGTTAGCTATGGTTTAGGATCAGAAACTTTTTGTCTATTTTGGTCGACTGATCGGACCGAGTCGGTAGAACCAGTGGGGGCACGCTGAGTGCACCCACTGGTGTAGTCCCCGAGACTACTGTTGAATATTTTGATTCGACTGTAGTCTTAGAAATGTTACTGTTTTTCTCTTAGTCACTCGGAAGCAACCCATCTTTGATGTCTGTCGGCTGACCCTTCGCAGAAATCTTGCGAGCTTGTGGCTCGTTACACTGAATTGGAAAACAAGCATATCCAGCTCGACCTTGACTTGAAGCTTGTTCAGGAGAACTTTCAGAAGGTGAAGGATGAAGTAAAAGGTATGTTTGGTGAGAATCTTGATGACTATCTTTGTCTTTCTGTCCATTTCTGATTCTGATCTCATTGTCACTTTGCAGATAAACTGAAGGAGGCTCTGAAGAAGAAGGACCATGACCTCACTGAGGCGCAGAAGGCAGCTTTGGACAAAACGAAGCTTGCGGAAGAAAAACTAGCTTCAGTCGGGAAACTTGAAGAGGAGAACGCCAATCTGAAAGCTGCTCTCGACGCAGCCAACAAGGAGGTCAGCCGTCTGAAGAATGACAAGATAGCTCTGAGTGACAAGGCTAGCGAACTGGCGGGGAAGAAGAACGATTTGGAGGCTTATCTGGGAGGGCTCGCCAAGAAGCTATTCCTCATGCTTGAAGGTAATATCTTCTATCCGACTGACTTGTTATCATCGACTCATCATAGAACTGTTGGCTTAACTTCGAATTGTGTTTACAGAATTCTGCCAGAACTTTGAGGAGGAGACCAGTCGACTGGAGACAAGCTTGGACCCCATCAAATCTCCTGAAGGATGAAGCCGCTATGAACATGCTCCGACTGGAGTCTCGTGTTGCCAGTGTGGTTGACTACCTCGCTCGACTGAAGGTTGCGGTGTCGCGGATCGACACGACACTCTGGCCAAGAGAGACGCTTCAAAATGACCTCGAGTCTTTAATGACTCAACTGAATGACGTTCCAGGTCGAGTGCAGGAATGGAAGAAGTCTTCTGCTAGGTGTGGTGCTGATGTTGCTCTGTCCCTGGTACCTGTTCACTACAAGGATGTGCGAGAGGACAAGCTGGCGTCCATCAAGGTGGCCAATACCAAGAAGCATGACTTCCAATCTTTCATGGAGACCTTCATTGCTGCTGCCACTCGGATTGCTGACAGAATCGACCTGGACCAGTTTGTCGCGCCCTCCAGTCCTCCACCTGAGGAGTAAAAAACTTCTATGCTTCGTCTTAAATTTGTCTCGGAATGCCCAGTGGTTTTGTAACCGATAAACTTTTACAGGCTTGACGCCTGAGCACTTCCGAATCCGTAGGACGTTATCTGAACTAGGCTTATCATTGAATATGCTTGCATTTTCCTTCGAGCAAACTTTGTTCTTTACTCGGAATATACTTTAGTGGTTGAGACGCAGCTCTGAGGTGGAAAGTCTAGTCGACCTGCACTTCATCGCTCTTGCAGGTAGGGATGGAGCACAGATGGCAGTCGACCTGCATCCTTGCGGATCAGTATGGAGCGCACATTGTATTTGTGGCGTAGCTCAGAAGGAGAAGATAGCAGTTGACCTGCACCTCGTCATCCTTGCAGAGTGCACGTTGTATTTGTGGCGTAGCTCTGAAGGGGAAGGTAGCAGTCGACATGCACCTCGTCGTCCTTGCAGAGCGCACATTGTATTTGTGGTGTAGCTCCAAAGGAGAAGGTAGCAGTCGACCTGCGCCTCGTCATCCTTGCAGAGCGCACATTGTATTTGTGGCGTAGCTCCGAAGGAAAAGGTAGCAATCGACCTGCACCTCGTCATCCTTACAGAACGGAACGGATTAAGTACTTAGGCAAGTATTGGACTGCAGCTAAGCCCCCGAGTGGGAGGATTGTTCTCCACTCAGTGGGATTTTTGAATACTTAGGCGAGTACTGGACTGCAGCTAAGCCCCCGAGTGGGAGGATTGCTCTCCACTCGGTGGGATTTTCAAATACTTAGGCGAGTACTGGACTGCAGCTAAGCCTCCGAGTGGGAGGTTTGCTCTCCACTCGGTAGGATTTTTTGAATACTTAGGCGAGTACTGGACTGTAGCTAAGCCTCCGAGTGGGAGGTTTGCTCTCCACTCGGTAGGATTTTTTAAATACTTAGGCAAGTACTGGACTGCAGCTAAGCCCCCGAGTGGGAGGTTTGCTCTCCACTCGGTAGGATTTTTTAAATACTTAGGCGAGTACTGGACTGCAGCTAAACCCCGAGAGGGAGGTTTGCTCTCCACTCAGTAGGATTTTTTAAATACTTAGGCGAGTACTGGACTGCAGCTAAGCCCCCGAGTGGGAGGATTGCTCTCCACTCGGTGGGATTTTCAAATACTTAGGCGAGTACTGGCCTGTAGCTAAGCCCCCGAGTGGGAGGCGGGCTCACCACTCGGTAGGATTTTTTTAAACTTAGGCGAGTACTGGACTGCAGCTAAGCCTCCGAGTGGGAGACCGGCTCGCCACTCGGTAGGATTTTCAAGTACTTAGGCGAAACGGATTCGCAGCTAAGCCCCCGAGTGGGAGTCTGGCTCACCACTCGGTATGGATTTTTTTACAAACTTGGGCGAAACGGATTCGCAACTAAGCCACCCACTGGGGGATTTCTCACGTAAACAAAAGTAACAACAATAACTGGGAAAATTATAACACTCTTGTCTTTGATAAACAAACTACAGAGGTATTTTTATTACATCTCATCCGAGTGAGTACTTAAGTATAAAAGGGGCGGAGCAGCTCCGTGTTCCAAGCTCGTGGCTCGTCAATCTGGCGATCGACATTGTAAAGATGGTATGCTCCATTGTGGAGAACTTTGGTGACGATGAAGGGGCCCTCCCAAGTAGGAGCAAGCTTGTGTGGCTTCTGTTGATCCACTCGGAGGACCAAATCTCCTTCTTGTAAGGCTTGACTCTTCAGGTTTCTGGCATGGAATCGACGCAAGTCCTGCTGATAGATAGTCGATCGGATCATGGCCATCTCTCATTCTTCTTATAGAAGGTCGACTGCGTCCTGTCGGGCTTATTCTGCTTCATCTTCAGTGTAGAGCTCGACTCGGGGTGCATTGTGAAGCAGGTCACTCGGCAGAACTGCTTCAGCTCCATAGACCAGAAAGAATGGAGTTCATCCAGTTGACCGATTAGGAGTGGTCCTTAATCCCCAAAGAACCGAGGGAAGTCCGTAGACCCATGTGCCTGCGGCGTGCTTGAGGTCACGCATCAACCGGGGTTTCAGTCCTTTGAGAATTAGACCGTTTGCTCTTTCTGCTTGTCCATTCGACTAGGGGTGAGCAACAGAAGCGTAGTCGACTCACGTGCCTTGAGAAGCGCAGAAAGCTCTGAATTCGTCGGAATCGAAGTTTGACCCATTATCAGTGATGATGCTGTGCGGAACTCCATATCTGAATATCAACTCTCTGATGAAGCTGATAGCAGTGCCGGCATCAAGATTCTTGATAGGCTTAGCTTCCATCCACTTAGTGAACTTGTCCACTGCCACCAGTACATGGGTGAAGCCGCTCCTGCCAGTCCTCAGTGGTCCAACCATATCCAATCCCCAAACAGCGAAGGGCCAGACGAGTGGAATGGTCTTCAAGGCTGAGGCGGGTTTGTGTGACATATTGGAATAGAACCGACATCCTTCACACTTGTCGACTATTTCCTTCGCCATTTCATTTGCCCTTGTCCAGTAAAACCCTGCTCGGTATGCTTTAGCCACAATGGTCCGAGAGGACGCATGATGACCACAGGTCCCCGAGTGAATATCGTCAAGAATTATCTGACCTTCTTCTGGTGTTATACATTTCTGACCGACTCCAGTCGCGCTTTCTCTATACAACTGTCCCTTTATCACGGTAAAGGCCTTGGATCGACGGACGATCTGTCGAGCCTATTCCTTGTTCTCTGGGAGCTCTTTCCTTAGGATATACACGATGTATGACACTGTCCAGTTGGGAGTGATGACCAAAACTTCCATGATTAGGTCGACCACAGCTGGGACCTCAACTTCAGTCGGATCCATGACACTCTTTGGCTGCGGGGCTTCCTCAGTGAAAGGATCGTCTTGAACTGATGGTGTGTGGATATGCTCCAAAAATACATTACTGGGAATGGCTTCTCTCTTGGAACCTATTTTTGCCAAATCATCAGCCGCTTGATTTTCCAGTCGGGGTATATGATGGAGCTCTAACCCCTTGAATTTCTTCTCTAGCTTTCTCACTGCATTGCAGTAACCAGTCATGGCTAGACTTCTGACGTCCCACTCCTTCGTCACCTAATTAACCACCAAATCTGAGTCGCCATAGACCATGAGGCGACGGACGCCGAGTGAAATAGCCTTGCGCAACCCATACAAAAGTGCTTCGTATTCTGCTTCGTTATTGGAGGAATCAAAGTGGATCTGGAGCACATATCTGAGCTTATCTCCTCGGGGGGAAACCAACACTACCCCAGCACCGGAACCATTCAGCATCTTAGAACCATCAAAGAACATGGTCCAGTGCTCCGAGTGAACTTGAGTCGGCAGTTGCTGTTCTGTCCACTCGGCGATGAAATCTGCTATTGCTTGGGACTTGATGGCTTTCTTTGCCTCAAACTTGATATCAAGGGGAAGGAGTTCAATCGCCCATTTTGCCACTCGACCAGTTGCATCTCTGTTGTGCAGAATCTCTAACAATGGGGCGTCGCTGACGACTATAATGGAATGGTCAAAGAAGTAATGAGCAACCTTCTTCGTGGTCATATAAATCCCATATACAAGCTTTTGATAATGAGGATATCTTTGCTTTGATGGGGTCAAAACTTCAGAAAGATAGTACACTGGGCGCTGAACTTTGAAGGCTTTTCCTTCTTCCCGCTCGACCGTAAGTACTGTACTGACGACTTGTCCTATGGCTGCAATGTAAAGCAGCAAAGGCTCTTTGCTGATCAGGGCATCAAGCACCGGCTGGGTGGAGAGCAGGGCTTTTAGCTCTGCAAATGCTGCATCAGCTTTGGGAGTCCACTCGAACTTGTCTGACTTCTTCATCAGTTCGTAAAGAGGCAATGCCTTTTCACCGAGACGAGAGATGAATCGACTTAAAGCGGCCAAGCATCCAGTAAGCTTCTGGACATCGTGCACACACACATGGCGTTTGATTCGGAGTATAGTACCAACTTTTTCTGGGTTGGCATCGATCCCACGTTCGGAAACGAGAAAACCGAGTAACTTTCCACCAGGAACTCCGAATGTGCACTTTGATGGATTAAGCTTGATATCATACCTCCTGAGGTTGGCAAATGTTTCAGCAAGGTCAGTCAACAGGTCAGAACCCTTCCGTGATTTGACCACAATATCATCCATGTATGCTTCCACATTCCGGCTGATTTGAGTGAGCAAACACTTCTGAATCATCCTCATGAATGTGGCTCCGGCATTCTTGAGGCCGAATGGCATGGTGACATAGCAGAAGCACCCGAATGGAGTGATGAAAGTTGTTTTAATCTCGTCGGGTCCATACAGACGGATCTGATGGTAACTGGAATAGGCGTCTAAAAAAGATAGGCGCTCACATCCTGCAGTTGAGTCGACTATTTCGTCGATGCGGGGGAGAGGAAAATGATCTTTCGGGCAGGCCCGGTTGATATGTTTGAAGTCAATGCACATGCGAAGTGACTTGTCCTTCTTGGGGACCATGACAACATTCACGAGCCACTCGGAGTGGTAAATCTCTCGGATAAACTCCGCTGCTAAGAGCCGAGCCACCTCCTCGCCAATGGCCTTTCTCTTCTGGACGGCGGACCGTCGAAGATGTTGCTTGACAGGTTTCACCTTTGAGTCGACTCGTAGACGATGCTCAGCCAGCCCCTTGGGAACACCCGGCATGTCAGCAGGCTTCCATGCGAAGATGTCCCAGTTCTCACGGAGGAACTGGATGAGCGCTTCTTCCTATTTGGAGTCGAGTGTTGTAGAGATATGAGTCGGAGCAGCACTGGGGTCGGTCGGGTGAATGTGAATCGGCTTTGTCTCACCGGACGACTGAAACGCTGACTCTGTAGCGGGCTTCTTGGCTCGCAACAAGTCACTCGGATATGCAGTTTTCTAGTATTCCTGCAGCTCTACCACTGCCATCTGAGCATCGGCAATCTTTGAGCCTTCTGAAAGCACTCTTCCATCTTCTTTCGATTGCCAGTAATAGTGATCACACCTTTGGGACCAGGCATCTTCATTTTGAGGTACACATAGCATGGTCGAGCCATCAAACGCGCATAAGCCGGCCTGCCCAAAATAGCGTGATAAGCACTCTGGAAATCCACAACTTCAAACGTCAACTTTTCTTTGCGGTAATTCTTGGAATCACCAAAAACCACATCAAGAGCAATTTGGCCGAGTGACTCAGCCTTCTTCCCAGGAATGACTCCATGGAAACTCATGTTGCTGGTACTGAGTCTAGACATCGGAATGCCCATCCCTTTCAACGTTTCTGCATACAATATATTCAAGCCACTCCCACCATCCATCAAAACTTTAGTCAGTCGAGTGCCTTCGACGACTGGGTCGACCACCAAAGCTTGCCTCCCAGGGGTGGCTATGTGTGTCGGATGATCGGACTGGTCGAATGTGATGGCAATCTAAGACCATTTCAGATAACTGGTTGTCACCGGAGCAACCATATTCACCTCTCGGTTGATAACTTTCAATCGACTTTTGCTTTCGACATCAGCAAAAATCATCAGGATGGAATTGACCTGGGGATATCCATCATCACTATATTCTTTGTCTTTAACTTTGTCCGACTCCTTTTCCTTATCTTTGGGTTGTTTCCCCTGGAATTGCTGGATCAAGAGCTGACACTGTCGAGTGGTATGTTTCGGATAAATGAATTTACCCTCCTCATATTTCTTCGTGTGGATGTGGCACGGCAAATCCATCACGTCATTCCCTTCCTTGTCCTTCACCTTCTTAGGGTTCCAAGACCCTTTGGGCTTCCCTTTAAATTTTCCTTGAGTCACGGTCAAGGCTTCTCTAGGAGCAGCTGGCTCGGCTTTCTGCTTCTGCTTCCGACTGGAGTTCCCTCCTCCGATTTCATGGGCAGCTGACTTGTACTTGCCACTCCAGAGCCGATCCTCTTCTTCACCATTGGCATACTTGGTGGAAATTTCCATCATTCGACTTAGAGTCATGTCTCCGGTTTGACCGAATTTTAGACTTAGCTCTCTGTTCTTAACGCCTTCCTTGAAGGCACAGACTGCCTGGTGGTCAGATACATTCTCTACCGTGTGATGCAATGTGATCCATCTCTAGATGTAATCCCTCAGAGTTTCATCCGACTTCTGCACACAAGATTGCAGCTCTGTCAACCCTGCTGGTCGCTTGCAAGTTCCTTCAAATGTTCTGACAAACACTCGGGCAAGATCTTCCCAAGTGTAAATGCTGCTGGGTGCTAACTGATTCAACCATGCTCTGGCCGAGCCCTCCAACATAAGGGGTAGATGTTTCATGGCCACCTCATCGTTGCCGCCGCCAATCTGAACAGCCACTCGGTAATCTTCAAGCCAAGTATCGGGCTTGGACTCACTAGTGAACTTACTGACTCCAGTCGCCAACCTGAAGTTGGGAGGAATCACCGCGGCCCTGATGGCCCTGCTGAAACACTCTGGTCCTGAGACATGTATTCTGCTAATGGTGGGTATATCTCTGTCATGACCTTCTCGATGAGCTCTATTCCTGTCGACCAAACCTTCAACGATAATGGATCTCGCATCAAAGCCTGGTTCTCTGGGGTCGACTGGAACCCTTCACCCAACACTGTGTTGGCGTCTGTCATCCTGCTGTCGAGGTGCGTATGATCCACCCCTTGGGGGAGGGGTGGGCACTCGACATCGATCAACATGATCGAATCAGTGATCACACTGCTCACGGTTCTTGTACCGATCATCACGCCGGCCTCCATGTTCCTCATGCCTCGGGGGCGATCTTGGGCTATGGGCCGACTGGACCATATGCGCAGCGACGGATCTGCTGTGAATCCTATTCCGCGACTACGATATAGCTGAATTTTGATCTCCTGCTGCCCGGAGTAAATCTCTGATCTGTAGCAAGCCTCTGCCAGCCTCTGACTGGGAAGGTTGAATCGACTCTGCTATACAGGCTGCAACTGCTAGATTCTGAATCGGAGTTCAATATACTTGAGTCGGTGGTGGAAAGAGTTGACGTCGACTGGAGTCTGGAACCCGTTGCCGTGCACGCTCGTCGAGTGCTCGCTGGAGGTTCTCTAGTCGAGTGCGCTCAGCCAAGTTGGCCAAGCCCGCGTCCTCTAAGGCCCGAGCCTCGGGGGTTTCTCCAACGATAGGAGTGTGTAGCGCATCCATATTCCGGCGGCGAAGTTCTTCCCTCGGGAACGAAGTGAGGGGCTCGGGTTGATACTCCTCATGGGCCTGCGCCGGATCGCCTCTGCCGTCGCCTCCGTCGGTGCGGGGAAAGCCAGGGGGACTGCATGGACTATTGACCATCAGCACCTCCGCCGCTGGATCACTGCTGTCGCACTCAGATGCAGTCTCTGCGGAGCCAGTCGACAGGTCGAACAAGCCGTAGAGAGATTCGTCGGGCTCAATCGCCGGGACTTGGGTGGTGACCGACCGGAGCGCTTGCACCGGCGGGAAACGGGGAGGGAGGATGACACAGGGGCCGACCGATACTGGGTCGACGGTTGCCGCAGGAGGACGTCGCAGACGCACGCGCGAAAGTGTGTCGCCCCGCGGACGAGGAGCGCGTCGATGTCGAGTGGAGCCTCAAGAAGCCAAGCGGAGTCGTCGGCGATGAATGTGAGCGCGCCGAGACGGATCTCGCGGCCCTCAACCAAAACTCCACCTGAAACCATGATGAAGGAGATCGGAAAAATCGCAACTTCTCCAATAAGTCGCTAAGACACCCGCCCCACGGTGGGCGCCAACTGTCGTGGTTCTAAGTCTGACAGTAGAATAGGGGGTAGGAATGGAGAGGGAAGATCCTAGCTATGGAGTAGTTGTATACGCAAGAGATTTACGAGTTCATGCCCTTCTCGGAGGAAGTAACAGCCCTACGTCTCGGAGCCCGGAGGCGGTCGACTGGATTATATGCGTATGAGTTACAGGGGTGCGAACCCTTTACATTGAGGAGGGGGGTGGCTTATATAGAGTTCGCCAGACCCCTCCAGCCCTCAGCTATGCAGGGTTTAAAGTACATTAAGATCGGGGGTTACTGGTAACACCCCACATAAAGTGCTATGATGACCATAAAAGCTACTTAATGACCGAGCGTTTGTATGCAGAGTGACTTTAGATCTCCTGGCGGTCGAGTGGTTGGCTTCATGGTCGAGTGTATTCAAGTCCGTCGAGTGGAATACTTCTGAGTCGACTGATAGGTGGTTTCTTCTAGAGATGTCCGTGGGGATGGTATCTTTGACAGGTCCATGACCCTACCCTAGGTACATGGCTTCATCAGCCCCCCCTTTCCTTCCCTTCCCCCTCTTCCTTCCTCCTTCCCTCTTCCTTAGGTGGAAACCCACTAGGACTTGGAGTCCTAGTAGGATTCCCCTCTGTTGGCGCGCCCTAGGAGGGCAAGTCGGCCTCCCCCTTGCTCTTTTATATACGGGGACACGGGGCACCCTAGAACACACATGTTCCTCTCCCAACCGTGTGCAGTGCTCCCCTCCACAGTTACACACCTCGATCATACCATCATAGAGCTTAGGCGAAGCCCTGCACCGGTAGCATCATCATCACCATCGCCACACCGCCATGCTGACGGAACTCATCCTCGTCCTCAACTGGATCAAGAGCACGAGGGATGTCATCGAGCTGAACGTGTGCTGAACACGGAGGTGCCGTACGTTCGGTACTTGGATCGGTTGGATCGCGAAGACGTTTGACTACATCAACCGCGTTATTGAAACGCTTTCGCTTTCGGTCTATGAGGGTACGTGGACACACTGATGATGTTATGTACCTAGGGTAGGGTCATGGACCTATCTAGGATACCATACCCAAGGACATCCTTAGACGAAGCTACCTTCCAGTCGACCAAGAGAGGCTCCACTCGACTGGCTAGAAGACACTCGACCATGAAGACTCACTCGATCATCAGAAGTTCAGGATCTACTCTGTATCCAAACGGTCTGTAATTAAGTAGTCTTAATGGTCATGATGACACTTTATGTAGGGCGTTACCAGTAACGCCTGGCCTTAATGTACTTTAACCCTCTGCTACGTGGGTAGGCGGGGGTCCTGGCGTCCTTTATATAAGCCACCCCCCTCCACTGGTAGAAGGGTTCGCACCCCTGTAACTCATATACACATAAACCAGTCGACCGCCTCCGGGCTCCGAGACGTAGGGCTTTTACTTCCTCAGAGAAGGGCCTGAACTCGTTAAACACTCGTGTGTACAACTACTCCATAGCTAGGATCTTGCCTCTCCATACCTACCCCCCATTCTACTGTCAGACTTAGAACCACGACAGTTGGCGCCCACCATGGGGCAGGTGTCTTAGCGACTTTTTTGGAGAAGTTGCAATTTGTCCGATCGCCTTCATCATGGTTTCCGGCGGAGCTCTGGTCAAGGGCCGCGAGATCCGTCTCGGTGCGCTCGCTTTCATCGCCGACGACTCCACTTGGCTCTAGGAGGCACCACTCGACATCGACGCGCTCCCCGTCCGCGGGGCGACGCACTTTCGGGCGTGTGTCCGCGACGTCTTGCTGCGGCAGCCGTCGACCCCATACCGGTCGACTCCTGCGCCGTCCTTCCTCCCTGTCTCCCGCCAGCGCAAGCGCTCCGGTCGGTCGAGGCTCCAGTGATGGGTGAGACACACAGTAGCTCGCCAATCGGCCACCACCCAAGTCACGGCAATTGAGCTCGACGAATCTCTCTATGGCCTGTTCGACCTGTCGACTGGCTCTGTAGAGACTGCATCCGAGTGCGATAGCAGTGATCCAGCGGCGGAGGTCCTGATGGTCAACGGGCCTCGTAGTCCTCCCGCTTTCCCCCGCAACGACGGGATGGACGACGGGGGCGACCCCGCTCAAGCCCACAAAGAGTATCAGCCCGAGCCACTCACTTCTCAGCAGAGGGAAGAACTTCGCCGCTGGAACATGGATGCCCTGCATACTCCAATTGCAGGAGAAACTCCTGAGGCTCGTGCCCTGGAAGAGGCACATTTAGCCAACCTGGCTGAACGCACTCGACTGGAGAACCTCTAGCGAGCACTCGACGAGCATGCGCGTCAACGAGTGACCAACTCCAACCGACGTCAGCTCTTTCCGCAACCGACTCAGGTATATCAAACCCCAATTCAGAATTTGGCAGCTGCAGCCCGTATAGCAGAGTCAATTCAGCCCTCTCAGTCAGAGGCTGGAAGAGGCTTGATGCAGATCAGAGATTTGCTCCGGGCGGCAGGAGATCAGAATTCAGCTGTGTCACATTCGCGCAATAGGATTCACAGTCGATCTGTCGCTGCGAATACTATTCAGTCGGCTCATAGTCCAAGGTCGCCTCCGAGGAGCGTGGGACGTGGAGGCCGGCGGGACCACTATGATGATCGATATGATCGTGATGACAGGCGTCGAGTGCCCACTCCTCCCCCGAGAAGTGGGTCTAACGCCCATCGGCAGCAAGATGACAGACGTCAGCTCAGTGTTGGGCGGAGAGCTCCAGTCGACCCCAGAGAGCCAGGCTTTGACGCGAGATCCATCATCGTGCAAGGTTTGGTTGACCAGAACAGAGCTCATAGAGGTGGCCATGACAGAGATGTGCCCACAAGGAGCCGAGTCCATGTTTCAGGTCCAGAATGTTTTAGCAGAGCCATCAGAGCCGCAGTGATACCCCCCAACTTCAGGTTGGCGACTGGGGTGAGTAAGTTCACCCGAGAGTCTAAGCCTGAAACTTGGCTTGAAGACTACCGAGTGGCTGTTCAGATTGGTGGCGGTAATGATGAGGTGGCCATGAAACATTTGCCACTTATGCTAGAGGGTTCGGCCAGGGCGTGGTTGAATTAGTTAGCTCCTAGCAGCATTTACACCTGGGAAGATCTTTCTCGAGTGTTCGTCAGGACGTTCGAGGGAACTTGCAAGCGACTTGCCGGATTGACTGAGCTGCAAGTTTGTGTACAAAAGTCGAGTGAAACACTGAGAGATTACATCCAGAGATGGATCACTTTGCATCATACTGTAGAGAATGTGTCAGACCATCAAGCGGTCTGCGCCTTCAAGGATGGTGTCAAGAACAGAGAGTTGAGCCTGAAGTTTGGTCGAACTGGAGATATGACCCTGAGTCAGATGATGGAAATAGCCACCAAGTACGCCAATGGAAAAGAAGAGGACCGACTCCGGAGTGGCAAGTACAAGCCGAGTCAGTCGGATAAAGGAAACTCCAGTCGGAAGTAAAAGCGGAAGGCCGAGCCAGCTGCTCCTGGAGAGGCTCTGGCCGTGACTCAGGGCAAATTCAAAGGCAAGCCCAAAGGATCTTGGAACCCCAAGAAGGTAAAATACAAGGAAGGTAATGACGTGATGGATCTACCGTGTCATATCCACACGAAGAAAGACGAAGAGAGTAACTTCATCTACCAAAAGCATACCACTCGCCAGTGCCGGCTCTTAATCCAGCAGTTTCAAGGGAAACAGCCGAAAGACAAAGAGAAGGAGTCGGACAAGGCTGAGGACAAGGAGGACAGTGATGGAGAGTACCCTCATGTCAACTCCACTCTGATGATTTTTGCTGATGTAGAGAGCAAAAGTCGACTGAAAGTGATCAACCGTGAGGTCAATATGGTCGCCCCGGCGACACCGAACTATCTGAGATGATCGCAAACTCCCATTACTTTCGACCAGTCTGACCATCCTACTCACATTGCCACCCCTGGGAGGCAAGCGCTGGTGGTCGACCCAGTCGTCGAAGGCACTCGACTGACGAAGGTATTGATGGATGGAGGCAGTGGGTTGAATATACTGTATGCAGAGACGCTCAAGGGAATGGGCATTCTGATGTCCAGGCTCAGTTCCAGCAACATGAGTTTTCACGGAGTCATCCCAGGAAAGAAGGCTGAGTCACTCGGCCAAATAGCTCTGGATGTAGTGTTCGGCGACTCGAAGCATTTCCGCAACGAGAAGCTGACATTTGAAGTCGTGGATTTTTGAAGCGCCTACCACGCTATTTTGGGAAGACCAGCCTACGCCCGCTTCATGGCTCGACCATGTTATGTGTACCTAAAGTTAAAGATGCCTGGCCCCAAAGGCGTGATAACCATCACTGGCAGCCGGAAGAAAGCAGAAGAGTGTTTCCAGAAAGGCTCAAAGATTGCGGATGACCAGATAACAGTGGTAGAGCTGGAGGAATACAAGAAGAATGCAGATCCGAGTGATTTACTGTGGGCCAAGAAGCCCGCCACAGAGTCAGCATTTCAGTCGTCCGGTGAGACGAAGCCAGTTCATATCCACCCGACTGACCCCAATGCAGCTCCGACCCATATTTCCACAACACTCGACTCTAAATAGGAAGAAGTGCTCATCCAGTTCCTCCGTGAGAACTGGGACATCTTTGCATGGAAGCCAGCTGACATGCCGGGTGTTCCCAGGGGGCTGGCTGAGCATCGCCTTAGAGTCGATTCAAAAGCAAAACCTGTTAAAGAACATCTTCGACGGTCCGCCGTTCAGAAGAAAAAAGGCATTGGCGAGGAGGTGGCTCGACTCCTTGCAACAGAGTTTATTCGAGAGATATACCACTCCGAGTGGCTTGCCAATGTCGTCATGGTCCCCAAGAAGGACAACTCAGTTCGCATGTGCATTGATTTCAAACATATCAATCGGGCCTGCCTGAAAGATCATTTTCCTCTCCCTCGCATCGACCAAATTGTCGACTCGACCGCAGGGTGCGAGAGATTGTCTTTTCCAGACGCTTATTTCGGGTATCATCAGATCCGTCTGTATGGACCTGACGAAATCAAAACAGCTTTCATCACTCCATTCGGGTGCTTCTGCTATATCACCATGCCATTCGGCCTCAAGAATGCCAGAGCCATGTTCATGAGAATGATTCAAAAGTGTTTACTCACTCAAATCAGTCGGAATGTGGAAGCGTACATAGATGATATCGTGGTCAAGTCGCGAAAGGGTTCCGACCTATTGACTGACCTAGCCGAAACAATTGCCAACCTCAGAAGGTATGATATCAAGCTCAATCCATCGAAGTGCACATTCGGAGTACCTGGCGGAAAGTTACTCGGTTTTCTCGTTTTAGAACGAGGAATTGATGCTAACCCAGAAAAAGTTGGCACCATACTCCGAATGAAACGCCCTGTGCATGTGCACGACGTCCAGAAGCTTACTGGATGCTTGGCCGTGTTAAGTCGATTCATCTCTCGCCTTGGTGAAAAGGCATTGCCCCTTTACCGACTGATGAAAAAGGCAGACAAGTTCGAGTGGACTCCAGAAGTTGATGCAGCGTTTGCCGAGTTAAAAACTCTGCTCTCCACCCACCCGGTGCTTGCTGCTCCAATCAGCAAAGAGCCTCTGTTGCTCTATATTGCAGCCACAGGACAAGTCGTCAGTACAGTACTTACGGTCGAGCGGGAAGAAGAAGGGAAAGCCTTCAAAGTTCAGCGCCCAGTGTATTATCTCTCTGAAGTTTTGACCCCATCGAAGCAAAGATACCCTCATTATCAGAAGCTCGTATATGGGATCTACATGACCATGAAGAAGGTTGCTCATTATTTCTCCGATCATGACATTATAGTCGTCAGCGACGCACCATTGTTAGAGATTCTGCATAACAGAGATGCAACTGGTCGAGTGGCTAAATGGGCGATTGAACTCCTTCCCCTTGATGTCAAATTCGAGGCAAAGAAAGCCATTAAGTCCCACGCTATAGCAGATTTCCTTGCCGAGTGGATTGAGCAATAGCAGCCGACTCAAGTTCACTCGGAGCATTGGACCATGTTCTTTGATGGATCTAAGATGTTAAATGGTTCTAGTGCTGGGGTTGTTTTGGTTTCCCCCCTGAGGAGATAAACTCAGATATGTGCTCCAAATCCACTTTGATTCCTCCAACAATGAAGCAGAATATGAAGCACTCTTGTATGGGTTGCGCATGGCCATTTCACTCAGCGTCTATCACCTTATGGTTTATGGCGACTCAGATTTGGTGGTCAATCAGGTGATGAAGGAGTGGGACGTTAGAAGCCCAGCCATGACTGGATACTGGAATGCAGTGAGGAAGCTCAAAAAGAAGTTCGAAGGGTTAGAGCTCCACCACATACCCCGACTGAAAAATCAAGTAGCTGATGATCTGGCGAAGATAGGATCCAAGAGAGAAGCCATCCCCAGTGATGTGTTCTTGGAGCATATCCACACTCCATCAGTCGTAGAAGACCCTTTTACCGATGAAGCTCCGCAACCTAAGAGTGTTACGGACCCGACTGAGGTTGAAGTCCCAGCAGTGGTCGACCTGATCATGGAAGTTCTAGTGATCACTCCAGATTGGACAGTACCATACATCGCGTATATCTTGAGGAAAGAACTCCCGGAGGACGAAGAAAAGGCTCGACAGATCGTCCGTCTATCTAAAGCCTTTACCGTGATAAGAGGACAGTTGTACAGAGAAAGCGCAACTGGAGTTGGTCAGAAATGCATAACACCGGAGGAAGGTCGAATAATCCTTGATGACATCCACTCAGGGACCTGTGGCCATCATGCGTCCTCTCGGACCATCGTGGCCAAAGCATACCGAGCCAGATTTTATTGGCCAAGAGCGAATGAAATGGCGAAGGAGATAGTCGACAAGTGCGAGGGATGCCAATTTTACTCCAATATGTCACACAAGCCCGCGTCAGCTTTGAAGACTATACCACTCGTCTGGCCCTTTGCAGTGTGGGGTTTGGATATGGTCGGTCCTTTGAGAACAGGCAGAAGCAGTTTTACCCATGTGCTGGTAGCAGTCGACAAGTTCACTAAGTGGATCGAAGCTAAACCCATCAAGAACCTCGATGCCGGTACTGCTGTCAGCTTCATCAGAGAATTGATATTCAGATATGGGGTCCCGCATAGCATCATCACTCACAACGGATCAAACTTCGACTCCGAAGAGTTAAAAGCTTTCTGCACATCTCAAGGCACGCGAGTCGACTATGCTTCAGTCGCTCACCCACAGTCGAATGGACAAGCAGAACGAGCCAACGGTTTGATTCTCAAAGGGTTGAAACCCTGTTTGATGCATGATCTTAAGCATGCGGCTGGTGCATGGGTCGACGAACTTCCCTCAGTGCTTTGGGGGTTAAGGACCACGCCCAACCGGTCGACTGGAAGAACTCCATTCTTCTTGGTCTACGGAGCTGAAGCAGTCTTGCCGAGTGACCTTCTCCACAATGTTCCCTGGGTCGAGCTCTACACTGAAGCTGAAGCTGAACAAGCACGGCAGGATGCAGTCGACCTTTTAGAGGAAGAGAGGGAGATGGCTCTGATTAGATCGACCATTTACCAAAAAGACTTGCGTCGCTTCCACGCCAAAAACGTGAAGAGTCGAGCCTTCCAGGAAGGAGATTTAGTTCTCCGAGTGGATCAGCAGAAACCACACAAGCTTGCTCCTTCTTGGGAAGGTCCCTTCATTGTCACCAAGGTTCTCCACAATGGAGCATACCGTCTTTACAATGTCGAGCATCAGATCGACGAGCCCCGATCTTAGAACGCGGAGCTTCTCCACCCCTTTTACACCTAAGTATTCACTCAGATGAGTTGTAATAAAAGTACTTCTGTAGTTTATTTATCAAAGACAGGAGCTTTATAATCTTCCCAGTAATCGTTATTTCTTTTGTCCACTCAAAACAATCCCCCAGTGGGTGGCTTGGCTGCGAATCCGATTCGCCCAAGTCTGTAAAAAAAATCCTAACCGAGTGGTGAGCCAGTCTCCCACATGAAGGCTTAGTTACGAAATCCGTTTCGCCTAAGATAAATAAAATCCTGTCGAGTGGTAAGCCAGCCTTCCACTCGGAGGTTTAGCTGCAGTCCAAGTACTCGCCTAAGATAAATAAAATCCTGTCGAGTGGTAAGCCAGCCTTCCACTCGGAGGCTTAGCTGCAGTCCAAGTACTCGCCTAAGATAAATAAAATCCTGTCGAGTGGTAAGCCAGCCTTCCACTCGGAGGCTTAGCTGCAGTCCAAGTACTCGCCTAAGATAAATAAAATCCTGTCGAGTGGTAAGCCAGCCTTCCACTCGGAGGCTTAGCTGCAGTCCAAGTACTCGCCTAAGATAAATAAAATCCTGTCGAGTGGTAAGCCAGCCTTCTACTCGGAGGCTTAGCTGCAGTCCAAGTACTCGCCTAAGACAAACAAAATCTTGTCGAGTGGTAAGCCAGCCTTCCACTCGGAGGCTTAGCTGCATCATTGCGCTCGCCTAAGTACAAAAACAACGTGCACTTCGCAAGGAGGACGAGGTGCAGGTTGACTGCTACCCTCTCCTTCTGAGCTACGCCACAAGTACAACGTGCGCTTCGCAAGGAGGACGAGGTGCAGGTCGACTGCTACCCTCTCCTTCCAAGCTACGCCACAAGTACAACGTGCGCTTCGCAAGGAGGACGAGGTGCAGGTCGACTGCTACCCTCTCCTTTCGAGCTACGCCACAAGTACAACATGCGCTCTGCAAGGAGGACGAGGTGCAGGTTGACTGCTACCCTCTCCTTCCGAGCTACGCCACCAATTCAAAATCCTACCGAGTGGAGAGCAAACCTCCCACTCGGGGGCTTAGCTGCAGCCCAGTGCTCGCCTAAGTATTTGAAATCCTACCGAGTGGAGAGCAAACCTCCCACTCGGGGGCTTAGCTGCAGCCCAGTGCTTGCCTAAGTATCTGAAAGCCTACCGAGTGAAGAGCAGACCTCCCACTCGGGGCTTAGCTGCAGCCCAGTGCTCGCCTAAGTATCTGAAATCCTACCGAGTGGAGAGCAGACCTCCCACTCGGGGGTTTAGCTGCAGCCTAGTGCTCGCCTAAGTATGTGAAAATCCTACCGAGTGGAGAGCAGACCTCCCACTCGGGGGCTTAGCTGCAGCCTAGCGCTCGCCTAAGTATGTGAAAATCCTACCGAGTGGAGAGCAAACCTCCCACTCGGGGGCTTAGCTGCAGCCCAGTGCTCGCCTAAGTATCTAAAATCCTACCGAGTGGAGAGCAAACCTCTCACTCGGGGGCTTAGCTACAACCCAGTGCTCGCCTAAGTGTATTGGGGAACAAGTCGATTGCAATAAGCGCTTCGCTTTAACCTGCAAAAGACACCTCAAACCAAATGCAAACATATTCAACGACGAATCCAAGTTCGGATAACACCTAACAGAACCGAAAGTGCTCAGGCGCTAGGCCTGTTAAGGTTTGTCGGTTACAAAACTCACTCGGCATACCGAGGCAAATTTAAAGTATCAAACTCAGAAGTTTTTTACCCCTCCTGTGGAGGGCTGGAAGGTGCAACAAACTCGTCCAGATCAATTCCATCTGCAATCCGAGTGGCAGCAGCAATGAAGGTCTCCATGAAAGATCTGAAATCGTGCTTCTTGGTGTTAGCCACCCTAAGAGCCACCAGCTTGTCCTCTCGTGCATCCTTGCAGTGAACGCGGACCAGAGACAGAGCAACATCCGCACCGCACCTAGCCGAAGACTTCTTCCACTCCTGCACTCGACTTGGGACCTCGTTCAGTTGAGTCATCAGGGACTCGAGGTCGTTCTGGAGTGTCTCTCTTGGCCAGAGTGTTGTGTTGATGCGAGAAGTTGCGACCTTCAGCCTTGCGAGATAATCGATGACAGCAGCAACACGAGATTCAAGCCGGAGCACATTCATGGCGACTTCATCTTTCACAGGAGAGTTTATGGGGTCCAGGTTTACTTCCAGTCGACCAGTCTCCTCTTCAAACTTCTGGCAAAACTCTGCAAGCACAACCACTCAAGACAAACAGTCGGAGGTTATAATTAAAATATTTGTTTGATACAAAGGATTACCTTCAAGCATGAGGAACAACTTCTTGGCGAGTCCACCTAGATAAGCCTCTAGATCGTTCTTCTTTCTCTTCAACTCACTGGCCTAGTCATTCAGGGTGGTCTTGTCACTTTTCAGTCGACTGACCTCCTGGTTGGCAGCATCAAGAGCAGCTTTCAGATTGGTGTTTTCTTCTTCAAGCTTGGTCATTGAAGCCAGCTTCTCATCCGCGAGCCTGGTCTTCTCTAAAGCAGTTTTTTGCATCTCAGCCAAGTCAAGCTCTTGCTTCTTCAGGGCATCCCTCACTTTGTCTGCAAAGTTACAGTAAGATTAGATTCGGAAACAAGTAAGTGGCAAAGGCAGTCGTCAAAGGTCTCACCAAGCATACCTTTTGCTTCCTCCTTCGCCTTCGTTAAGTTCTCTTGGGCCAGTTTCAGATCGAGCTCGAGCTGAATGTGTTTGTTCTCCAACTCAGTATAACGAGCCGCAAGGTCACAGGATTTCTACGAAGAACCAATCGACAGATGTCAAAGACAATTCACTTCCGAGTGAGTAAGGAAAAATCATAGCGTTTCTAAGACTACGGCCGAATACAAACATTCAACCATAGTCTCGGGGACTACACCCAGTGGATGCACTCAGCGTGCCCCCACTAGTTTCATTAGTTAGAGTCGACCAACAACAAAAAAAACAAAAAAACAAAAAGGAGATGTTCTTCAGACTATAGTCGACTGCCAGCAGTCGACCACAGTCTCGGGGACTACACCCAGTGGGTGCACTCAGCGTGCCCCCACTGGTCTATGAATCTATTCGACCTAGTCGAGTAAGGAAAAAACTTAAAGCCTATGGTCGACTGCCAGCAATCGACCATAGCCTTGGGGACTACACCCAGTGGGTGCACTCAGCGTGTCCCCACTAATCCGGAATTTCAATCGACACACCCAGTGGGTGTAGGACAAACTCTAAGAATTTCAGAAATAAGAGTTTTCAGATATCATATCCTAACAAAACAGGCAGTGACCGACTGACCTGAACATTACTCTGAAGAGCCGAACTGGCGTCATAGGCTGCCTGGCTGGCTTCTCGTATTGCCTTCACTTGCTCCATCATGACCCCCGCTTGGCGTATTGCTTCTTTAGCAGCACTAGCTTGGTCTTCTGGAACGGGGTAGGTGGAGAAAAGCGAGGGTTGAGCAGCACTCGACGACGAAGGATGAGCACTCGTCAACGGCACCGCAAAGGTTACGGTGGGCCGAGTGACATTGTCTCCCTCGACGACCAACGTCTCGGGTGCCGGCACATCCTGAGTCGCCTTGCCAGCAAACGTTTTCTTGCTCCTCCTCTGCCTTGGTGGTTCTTCGTCATCGTCGTTAGGAAGGTCAATAACAATGTTAGATGAAGCTGCAGAAAGAATCAAAATTAGAGACAATAAGTCAGTCGACTGAAAATGGCATCACAAGAGTCATACCAGGTTTTGAGGTAGCAGCATCCTCCATCTTATGGTCTTCAGCCCTGGCCGAAGTATCAGAAGTAGCAGCACTGCAGTTCCGGAAGTCAGTTGATTGACCCATGAGTCGACCAAGAGCAAGTTCATGAAACGGGGAAAACTCAAGACTACCATTACCCTGAGATAGTGGGGATCACCATCTTCATCTTCGGCAAGACCTTCGCAGGTTTCGACGGTGCCACTCGAGATTGCTTCGGAGCCTTCTCAGTCGGCCCCGGAGAAATAGTCCGAGGGCGCTTGGTCGACTGGGTAGCGGTCGCGACCCCCTTACCACGCTCAGTCGCGGGATCATGGACAAGCTTCGAGCGTCTTTCCGAGCGGGGAGGTGCAACTTCCTCCTCCTCCTCCTCCTCTTCCTCCTCATCAGAGTCTTCAGCCTCATCATCGTCATCAGCATCCGAATCCCACTCCTCCGGGCTTTCGCCCCCACTTCCTTCCTCCTCTTCAGTCGGCGTCTGCGCTTCATTGGGCATCGAGTATAACTCCGTGGTGGCCTATCAAGCAACAAAGCAAGACAAAGATCACTCGACCAATTCACAGCGAAGCAGAATGAATAAAGCAAGATTGCGATTGGAAATAAATGGCCATACCGTGTCCGGTGTGTAGGTACAGTCGAGTGGTGGGATCCTCCTGACCCCTTGAGGGTTGTCCTTATTCCCCGTGATCGCGGTCACCCACCTCTTCAGTGTGGCATCATCAACCGCCTCTGGATGGACCCGAGTGGTGTCCTCGGTCCCACAATACAGCCACATCGGATGGCCTCGGTACTGAAGTGGTTGGATGCGCCGCCTAAGGAAGACCTCCAGAAGATCCATGCCCGTCACTCCTTCTCTAACGAGTTGGACTACGCGCTCCATCAGCATTTTTACCTAAACTTTCTCCTCAGGGAGCACTTTCAGAGAAGAGGGTTTGTCCACTCGGTCCATGGAAAACGGAGGGAGACCAGTCGACTGCCCCGGCGTCGACTCGTCTAGGCAGTAGAACCAAGTCGACTGCCACCCTCTGACCGACTCAGGAAGGGTCATGGTTGGGAAAGTACTCTTATTCCTCATCTGGATCCCTAGACCACCGCACATCTGGATAACCTTAGTCCTCTCATCGTCCGGACTCGCCTTTTTCACTGTCTGTGAGCGACAGGTGAATATGTGCTTGAAGAGACCCCAGTGTGGTCGACAACCCAGGAAATTCTCGCACATGGACACAAAGGAAGCAAGATAGGCGATGGAGTTGGGAGTGAAATGGTGGAGTTGCGCCCCAAAGAAATTCAGAAACCCCCAGAAGAAAACACTCGGCGGCAGAGAAAAACCACGGTCTACGTGAGTGGCTAAGAGAACGCACTCACCCTCCTGCGGCTGCGGTTGACACTCGGTCCCCGGAAGCCTTGCTGACTCGTGGGGGATCAGTCCCTCATTGGCCAGGTCATGGAGATCTTTCTCAGTGATGGTCGAGCGGATCCAATCCCCTTGGACCCAACCCTTCGGCAGGCGGGACCTTGACGAAGATCCGCCCCGACTGGACGTTCTCCCCTTCGCTTGCCCCGTCGCCGTCGCCTTCTTCGCGCGCTCTAGGGCCGCCGTCTTCTCCTTCACCATTATCACCGGCGAAGCACGCGAGGAGTGGATAGGCGGAGGCGAGAGCAGGCGCAGTGGGCGGAGGCAAAGAGGGAAGAGAGAAGAATGGGAAGGCACTGTTCAAAAAACCCTCCCCCGGCGCTTTATATAAGGGCACTTCCGAGTGGCTGACGAGTGGATCCGGGCGATCCTGACACATCCCGAAACAGTCGCACATGCACGATACGTGGCGAAAAAGCGGCGCGGAAATTGAGGCGTCCATGCCTTATCCCATCCGATTGCCGCGGTCCGCCCCGCTTCGCGCGCTCCCCAAATTTCGGATCCCGCGAAATCCGCTAACAGCAGATCAATCTGTCAGACGATATCTTTCCCGCGATCCGTCGCTCGGAAGTTCACCAAAGTTCAAAAGTTCACTCGACAGAAGACAAGAATGGATCAAGACGACTGAAGTAAAAGTTGACTCCAACGCCGAAAGTAAAATCGCCGATCCAAGATACGACATAATCAAAGCACAAGAAATAAGTCGGAGAAAATCATCAACTCCTTCCTCACTCGAACCTCGATCCATTCGGGGGCTAATGATGATGTTATGTACCTAGGGTAGGGTCATGGACCTATCTAGGATACCATACCCAAGGACATCCTTAGACGAAGCTACCTTCCAGTCGACCAAGTGAGGCTCCACTCGACCAAGAGAGACTCCACTCGACCGGCTAGAAGACACTCGACCATGAAGACTCACTCGACCATCAGAAGTTCAGGATCTACTCTGTATCCAAACGGTCTATAATTAAGTAGTCTTAATGGTCATGATGACACTTTATGTAGAGCGTTACCAGTAACGCCCGACCTTAATGTACTTTAACCCTCTGCTACGTGGGTAGGCGGGGGTCCTGGCGTCCTCTATATAAGCCACCCCCCTCCACTGGTAGAAGGGTTCGCACCCCTGTAACTCATATACACATAAACCAGTTGACCGCCTCCGGGCTCCGAGACGTAGGGCTTTTACTTCCTCAGAGAAGGGCCTGAACTTGTTAAACACTCGTGTGTACAACTACTCCATAGCTAGGATCTTGCCTCTCCATACCTACCCCCCATTCTACTGTCAGACTTAGAACCACGACACACACTCTCCCCTCTCTTTGCTATGCATCACCTAGATAGATCTTGCGTGATCGTAGGAATTTTTTTGAAATTACCGTGTTCCCCAACATCTTGCCTGCCTGCCATAATCTCCTCCTCTCCCTAGTACTTTTCTTCTTCCTCAGATCTCTCTCCCCAGCTCTTCGGCGCCGTTTTTCTGTTTCTGTTAGGGTTTGGTAGGTGAAGTCTGATTCTGGTATGCGAGGTAGAATCCCCCCTTTATATAGGGCCATTCTCACCTTTTCTCCTTCTAGGCCAGCGCAGCTGGCCACACCATTGGGTTTGGAAACTTTAAGGCCCAACTCTCCCATATCTCTCCAAGCCCTGAGGTCCATTTTGCTTTTTCCCCACCTCTCCTTCTCATTTTCCTGAGTATTTTCTTTTCTTCGAGCTTCATTAGCAGCCTCTTCCAACATTGAGTTCTCAGGAATCCCCTCTATCTCTAAACTGCTCTGGATTATTTCTACTTCTGTATTCACCTGTTTCTCTTCCCTAAATTTCTACTGAGTAAGCTTTTCCTCTTCTATCTCAATGTCACTTAAGTATTCTGGAAATCTAGTTAGATCCCAGATTTTGGGAGATTTAGGTTTAATTTTTATCAATGTCATTTCCATTTCATTGTTATGATATTTTCCCCAACTAGGGGAGTCAATAGAAGTAAAGTTTTCCTGACAATCAGTCGGAAATTTCCTATTCCGCCTCTCATCAATTCCTTCTTCATTTTTCAGAAACGAACTCTGAACATATTCGTTCAGTTTTTTCTCCATCCTATGATTTATCCACCTAATTCGGCGGTGCATATCAATTTCATGAAAAATTCCTCCAGATTCATGAACATGAGGTATGGGGACGGGTATGGGACGACGGATACCTGACATGGCGACATCCCCGTCAGAATCGTCGCCTGAATCTTCACTAGCCAGCCTCCAGGAGTGGTTGCTGGCTAGTGAAGGGTTCAGGCATCGATTGCGGCGAGGCGTGCCGAACGGCGTGGCGTCGTAGTTGGAGGAGGCGGAGCAAGTCGAGCAGAGTGGCGCGGCATCTGCACCACCACCTAGCTCCACCTTGTCGTCGTGGATCTCGATCGGAGCCATGGCCGATCCTGGGGCAGGAAGGGCCAGGACCCCCCTCGCGAGATCTGAGGGTCAATCCTCTCATGGCTGGGGTGAGGTCCACAGTCTCGAAGGAGGTGAACGCCACCCACTTCCTCGCCACGGACCTCACCGGCGAGTCCGCCTGGTCCATTGCCCACTCCTCCCCTTTGTATTGCATGTCAAGTGTTTGATGCGATGAACACCTAGATTTATTGTACTTCCTTCTAGTTTTTGCGTTTGAGAGTATAGCAGATACGTTTATTGTACCACATGCCGAGTGTTTGATGCAATGCAATGCACAGCATTACATTTTCTTGTTTTAGAGTCATGTCATTATCTCTTCACAACATGATATGCGCTCCTTACCTCAAATTGAGCACTCCCTTTTTGTATGCATTCTTATTTGATTTATTGTACCACCTTCACTTTAGCTAGTGGTACTTAATATTGGTAGGCCTTCAAAATGCGTGCCAGCGTTATGGTGAAACGTTGATTAATTTTTTGTTTCACCAAATTTCTGGCAGTCAATATTTCCATGCTCTACATGAAAACATTCTCTTATTCATCAGTTTCGCAACGGTATATCATATGCTTTATTGCGATGAACGGTTCAAAAGTTCGGTGTATATCGTTCGAAACAAATTTTAGCGTATTCAAAACCTCTTTTAAAATGAGGTGCATTTGAAAAAAAATGTTTAACACGAAAAAGTTGCTCCTTTTCACCAGCTTTCAAACGGTATATTATTTACTCAATTCTGATGTATGTTTAGAATTATGGACAAAACAACACATGGAACATACGAATTTGAACAAAAGTGTCACAGAAGTTCAAAGTTTGCGCACAGTGCATTTCGAACACTCTATTTTCGTGATGAAGGCAACACACGACCTCACCATTTTTAAATTACATTAATGGGCCTAGTAATCACACAAAAGTTTCTACATGAAAAAAATCCACATTTTTTTATAACTTTCCAACTGTATATCATTTGCCCCATTCCGCGATTTTTTTACAATTTTTTTTCTTCGGAACATATTCTGCCTTTTTCAAAATTCAATTGAAACCTTGAGGGATTGGGAGGAAAGTTCTATACTAGAAAATTTTGAATTTTTATTAGCCTTCCAAATGTTGTATTATTTGCTACATTCTGACTAACCATTGATAAATGAAAGCAAACATCAATATGGTTCAAACTTCTACCTGTTTTCAAATTACTCTTAAATAGTTTCTAATTGGAAAAAAATCTACATGAAATATGAGTGCATTTGCATAAACTTTCCAGTCCTATATCATTTGCATCACTCTGTTAAACCATTTAGAAATTAGCTAAAAGATACTATTTCACTCATTCGATTTTTTTGCCATTTTTGAAATTCCTCTTAGACCATAGGGAATTTGGGGAAAAATTACATAAAAGATGAACACATTTGCAGCAACTTTCTATGTCAAACCATTAGCATCATTCTGGTAAACGGTTTGAAAATGGGCTTGAAAATACGATTCTGAAAATGAGCTTGCAAAATACGATTCACCTTTTTTTTATACAAGAAAAAATGTTTTCAAACTGCTCTTAAACTATGAATATTTCACAAAATGTTCAACATAGGTTTGATTGCCTTGTCTAGAGCATTTCAGGCCCAGTTCTTTTGCCAGAATCTGGGGATTCTCCTAGAATCCGACCCCTACCCAGCTTCTCCCAGAATCTTTGAGCTCCATTTGTTTTACAATCCTATCTAGTTAGGGTCACGAGCAACTGGTCGTATAACTTGGCAGAATGCCGAATGCATACATTGAATCATCTGTATTTCAGCCACACACAACCACATTTTGGTATCTCCCAAGGACTGGAGCCCAACTCTTTTGGGATCAAGCAAACAAGGGCACATTGCAGTATTTAGTGTACTACTATGTTACTAGCTATATATAATTTTGACTGGACCAGTAGCATGCAATGCCCACACAACAGACAAACAAACACACAGACACACATACACACGCACACATCCAAGCATTTGTTGTGCTTCATGCGTACTTATCTCCCGGTTTCTATCTTTCCTTCAGAGAGGCAAACTCACACCAGAAACAGCTTTATATATATATATAGGAGGTAAGGTTGCGCCCAACTATATATTACCTAATGTACCTTCTACCACCACAGCCATTTTCTCTTTGGCAGTTGAAGTACATCCCAGCGACAGGCGATCCGAGATTGTAGATCGCTGCGAAGTCCCTTGTGCAGAAGTTTGCTCTCCACCCTGGTGCATAAGTGGTCTGCCTGACTGACTGCCTAAACAGGATGAAAACGAAACGATGGATTCCCGCAGTTGGACGTGGGCTCTCATAGGGGACTATTTCATTTCCTGTAGCACACAATAAATAAAACAAATTAATGGAAGTACAATGTGACTAGTGCTTTCTGCATGTACGTTTTCATTTATTAACTGGACTAAGCATTTTCATGATAAAAAGTGGCTTCTATGTTGATAAGATGTTTTTAAGCATTTCTATGATAACAACTGGCTCTAATGGAAAAGAGATTTATGGATGCATGAAAATTTTCAGTACCATAAATATCCTTTTGACACTGCTGCCAATAATTATGGCTTTGGCGATAATCGAAGCCTGAAAAAAAATTCTAATAAAACCCACGCTTTATTGAAGCTTTCGTCAAATTAGAATCATGTTCTCTTTCAAAAGCAAGCCTCTAATTTCATACTCTTCGGTCCCAAATTACTTGTCTTAGATTTGTCTGGATATAGATGTAGTTAACACTAAAATGTGTCTAGATATATTTGTATCTGGACAAATGTACCATACAAGCCGTGGCAGTGCAAGGGCTCTGCCGGCTCTGAAACTTAAAACATTTAAACTTTGTAACATTGCAGTTACTGATAGATCAATCAAATCACTTACCAAAACTTGCATCAGTAGTCTCTGGAATGTCTGTTACCAACCTATATATGCATGAGAAAGTCGAAATTGAGTGATTAGTACTATCTTGAGACGATAACATGCACCTCTAATCAACCAGAAAGAGGATGCATATGAGAGGGCATGCATATAAAGCGAACCTGTACGGAGGAAAGGGCCTGTGGATTACCACTCAGCCGCGTGGCGAAAAGTAAGATAGAGGAGCTTACCAATGAAGGTTCTCTCTTCTAGTAGGGTTGCTGGGGCTTGGTGAGTCAGGGTCCACCATCACCTAGAAACAAGATAGATCAATACATGCATGTGAGTTATGTCCTGTTCACCAATTTTAGAAATTAAAAAAAATGATCTCTCCAATATTTTCTTATAGATGCTCTTGATTCTCTTAGTCTGAATACTAATGACTGCAGTTAAATACGGAACTTTATGGGGTTAAAATCGTGAAAATAATTAGCCAGTAAGTTTAACTTAGTTGTGCTTCAAACGCAACACCTTACCAATAGCCAAATAGTACTAAGAAAGAGCTACCCTAAGAGGCCAGTTTGTCCTATCAGCTAGACATGCCTCAAGGTTCTAAAGTCAACAAAAGATTATATTCGTTGCTTTTCGTCTAATATTACAAGGCAGAATTAGAGACGCTTTAGGAGAAATGCTGATCTGGGTCAACCAATATATGTAGCCATGAGAAAAGCATATCATCCACTACCTAGGACCAGTCCCTGATTTCAAGTAAGTCGGAAAAACAAAACCACAGGTGAAGAACCAAAGTCATCTAATTGACGTGAGGTTATCAAGCATGCAAACTTACAAGCGTGTACAGATTCCTCATGTCTCGCCCGCCAATATAAACTCTTGGAACGTTGAACACTTGAGATGGCTTGAGCTCAGACCCGTTTGTCAGCTCCTTGTTGTTGAAGAAGATCCTCAATGACGCAGTAGTCATGAAAGGGTCCACAATATCCCCAACGATGTGGCCAACGACCAATGGGTCCCTGGACATATTTATCATCGACATGATTGGGAAGAAAGGGACACCACTGGAGCTTGGTGAGCTAGGATAGGACAGGAGAGCTAAAATGTGGCTTGTTGTTCTGGCTTGATTAGAAGTTGAAGAGAAGGGGGCTATTTATAGAGATGGTTGATCAAGACAACCTGATCAGTAGCCGGACGCCAGATTTCCACAGGAGTTTCGGAATATGTTCTAACTAGGACATACAAGAATATGTTAGTGACAATAGGTCATGAAGCTGCTTCTTCATTCTTTAAGGGTTAGTGCGGGCGCATCGATCATTTACTCTCTTTCGTTTGTGAATAAATCTTTTGGCCGCCCTGTCACACATTCTCTAAGTCTAGACCAGTTGGATTAGATATGCATGTAATGCATATTATTGCGCAAAGTTAACTAACTTTTAACCTAGGCCCCATGAAGCATGACACTGCCCGTGCTAGCTGAAATGATGACCAGCTAGGTTAGATGAGAGCGGTGGAGTAGTACATGTTGCCCCTCATGAGGGAAAAGACACCACACTAGGAGGTAGCCTTAATTTTGTCACTCTTAATTTAATTGGTTGTGACATCAGAGACGTGACTACAATTCACAATATGGCAGTCTCTTTTTCAAAATAATGGGGCCACAGCATTCGGTTCGGCACTCTGTGTAAAGTGTCTGCTGAAATTATGCAGATTGTACCACAGAGAATGAGCATGTCAAGGAAATCAACAAAGGATACAACTATGTTGAAATTATGCATCTCCAGCCTCAGCATTAGGTTCGCCCATGCATTTTATAATTGGCTACCAAGTCTCACTAGTCCAGAAATGTGCATTCCTGCATTGATCGTCTTATCTCACCCACATAAATTTGTTTTCTTGCAACTAATTCCTGTAGTAGGAAAGTACAGTATTTCTTTAGTAATCTCTATGACATGGATTTGTTCAATGAAATGAAACTGATTTCAAACCAAATCAAGTAACTTATACCCCAAATCTTAGCGACTTGCTATTTCGTTAGAGGCAGAGATGTCATTTGCTGCCGTGGAGGACAGCTGCTGACATGAGAATGAGCCGTTTGGTCAAGGTGTAGCACTTTTTCGAATTAAATGCATTTTCTAGAAGCAATATATGGGAATAGCGCCTCCTGGCAAAAAGGAAGATTGTAGAAATGTATATGTGAGTGTCACCGGTGGCATGGCGCTGCGAAGGTTCGGCGACGGGCGCGTGTGGACGGATACGTGCAGCATGGTGGAGTTGTCTGGCGTCGTGGTGGCACTGACGGCAGACCAGGTAAGGTCGATGAGTCAGTTACTGCTCTGGAGATGGACCGGTGGAAGATGGCGGCGGCAGCCTCTGAGAGTACGTCGGTCCGGTATGGGACCCAATCTCGGTGTGTGGCTGGGCTGAGGCATCCGGTTTAGATGTTAGGGTTTGGTGCGATGTCCGTTTGGTATTAGGCCCGAATATTCGGCACACCTTCATCAATGGGATATGAGTAGCAATAGGTGTTGCCTAGATGGTGGCTTCAGGCTAACTGATGTATTACTTTGTATGATCTCTGTGAATAATTAATAAAATGGCCGCATATGCATCGTCCAGATGCAGAGGCCGGGGATCTATCCTCCTTTTCAAAATAAAAATAAAAATATGTGAGTGCTACCCATTTGATTACTTTTATCTTGTTAATCCTCCGAGTCTATTACAAATGATGCTCTAGTCTAGTTTATACTGCAGTGTTGCTGCCTAACGTGAGAAAACTCATAGCATATGTACTGCTGCCGACTCTCTGAAGAAGAAAATGCACTTATCTATACGCGTACACTATAAGCTCAGCTTGATTTCGCATTTACCACTTTGTTCTCTTTTTCAGAGCATGCATGGGTGTTCCTACTATATATACCCTATTTTTTATATAGTTCTATCTATTAGCCCAAGCATATCAAAATATGCTTTTCTAGAACCAACTAACGCGGTTAGGCCCGAATACCAGATAAAGAGTAGCTAACCAGTATGCTATAAGCTTCTTATAAGTATAAACCACTAGTCCATCCATTTGAACATGCTTTGAGAAGTGAAATTATCTCCCACTTTTTAGACCCTTCTCTCTCGCCCCATTCGGCCACACCGGGACGCTCCCTGGCTTCCCTCCTAAAGCCCGGCTTCCGCCCTCCCCTCCTCTGGCCGCCGTCAGTGAAGTCGCCGGGCAAAGCACCGGCGGTGGGATCTATATATAAGGCTTAGTTGACAAAAAAAACTAGTAATTCTAATTTACCTTTCGGCAACGCATGGATATCTAGCTAGTAATTCTAGTTTACCTTTTCTTGCAGGCATATTCTAATTTACTTTAGTTGACCAAAAAGAAAAAATCGAACGAAAAGAGGCTTCGCCCGGGCCTACCTTAATTGACCACAGAGGCTTCGCCCTAGGCTTAATTGACCAAAAAGAAAAAAATCCATTTGAACAGCTTGGGGTTTGGTGTAAGCGTAACCTGTTATCTTGCTTATGAGATTTGCCTAGTAATAATCATGTGGCATAGTTTGATAATTAGTGTTAGAAGGGGTTAGGGAGAAGATTGACAAAATATGGTGGATGTTGTATTGAGCCTCACGGGCAAGTATTTATAGGAGCACTCACTTGAAGAGCAAGAAGACTCTTCTAGGGATTAGAGAGAAGATTGGTGTAATATGTTGATGTTGTATTGAGCCTCACGGACGAGTATATATAGGAGTACATATTTGAAGGGTAAGAAGGCTCTCCTAGAGATAAGGTAGGAGACGAATTACAAATTCTAGACCACCAGATATATGTAACTCAAATATATCTCTAACAGTTAGGATATAAAATAAAAGAATCAAAAAATGTACTCTCCCATTGAAAGACATACGTACGTACGGGGGATCTCCCGGTCCAAAACCAGAGGTGCCGCCACTGCCCCTCCCTTCGACCCCCTCCCTCCCGATCCCCTCCCTTCTAGTCTGATCTAGGCCTTTGAGCCCACCACCCATCTCCTCGCCACCGCTGAAGCTCCATGGGGCAAAGCCTAGGTGGGAGATGATGGAGGCGGCATGGTCTTCCTCCGCCACGGGATGCAGTTGCAGTGGAGATCCGCACGGGTGTCCTAAACATGCGCGTCATCCAGCATCAGCGGGGCAGTGGTGAGGGCCCCTCCGACGTCGATGGCTCACCCACGCGGGCCGACGGTTTCGGGCGATGGTGCGGCTCTGGTCATGAGGTTTCCCGATAGCACACGTCACTCATGGGTGTGTTGGATGACGGAGGAGGCCGATATGGTGGTCCAGCCAGGGATGGGCGCAAATATGCCAGCGTCAACGGCGACGCCAACGGGCGTCCTTACCTCGTTGCAGGCATTGTGGGGTGATTCACGTTCCTTGTATGGCCCGAGGGAAATCCCAGATTCGGGCTTCCAGATAGGATGATGGAGAAGTCCCTGCATCGTCACCCCCATGGGTGCATCATCTTTGGGGTTGTACATCGGCTAGAGGGACAAGTATTTGGCATGGTGGTTGGGCGCAAGTCTACGTATGCTTTGCGTGTTGTGACCAAGGTGGAGCGGCGTGCCATCTACAGTATCGACGACAGTGAGTCTTGGCGACAAGGTGCAACGGGGTCTCGGTGCTGGATACTGTTCGACGGGCGCGCACAGGAGGCTGACAATGTCCTGCATCGTGGTGATGTCGACGGCATATGGGTTTTGGCAAGATTAGTGCATTGATTGCTATTGAAGATTGGACTGTGGAAGAAGGTGGTGACAGGTTCTACAGCGTGCGCATGCGGTGACGGATTCTCACGTCGCTCTAGCATTGAACTGGTGTGCCGACCCAGGGCGCCGCCAGCACCGCTTCCCGGTGCACGCGGTTGCTCCGCGTTCAAACAACAACCCGTCCATTTGCCTATGTACCTTAAACATGTGCGGATGCCGAGAAGCCTATTCCGGCACCATCGGTCTGTTAGTCTGTCGCCCACCATTAACCACCTCGTCGGTTGCCCTGCCATCCACCCGCTATTTAAACTCCAGGCCCGACTCGTAGCCACATACAACATCCTCTGCTCACTTCTGCTCTCGGCACCATACCCACCATGGCCCCCTTGAGCTCCAAAGTTGCCTGGTACATCGTCTTGTCCGATTAGAAGTAGGAGATCGCCGCCATTGTAGCAGACGGAGGCCAGCATTATGGACGCCCCAACGGACGAGGCGGCTGATGATAACCCAGAAGTATAAGGGATCAATTGTTGCCTTCTCGATAAATAAGAGCGTCAAACCCAACGAGGAGCTAAAGGTAGAAATAATATTCCATTTAAGTTCTATCGACCATCGATACAACTCTATGCACACTTAACGTTCACTTCACCTAGAACAAGTATAAAACTAGAAGTACTTTGTAGATGTAAAGGGATGCGCTTGAAGATAATAAAGAACACGTAAATAAAAGTTAGGGGATGCTTAGATAAAGAAACAATTAAGTTAGTTTTAGTAGAGAGATTTTGTAACACAAAGAGAAAGATTTGTCGCTAGACAATCGATAACTAGACCAGTAATCATTATTGCAATTTTATATGAGGGAGAGGCATGAGCTAATATATTTTTTGTACGTGGATCATATGCACTTACAATTGAAACTCTAGCAAGCATCCGCAACTATCAAAGATTATTAAGGTAAAACGCAACCATATCATTAAGTAAAAAGTCCTTTTTACTCCCATACGCAGTAACCCCCTTATTCAGGTATAAGTTTATGTCACTCTCGCCACCCACTATAAGCGAATTATGAACGTATTGCAACACCCTATAGCGGGAATCCCACACACTTGCGCTACACGGAGGGAACCATAGGACAGCACCAACATAAAACATACAACTCAAACCAATCACGGTCATCAATCAAACCATAGGACAAAAAAATCTACTCAAACATCATAGGATGGCAACACATCATTGGATAATAATATGTAGCATTAAGTACCATATTTAAGTAGGGATTACAACGGGTAGAAGAGGTGTTACATTGCTGCATAGAGGGGGGAGAGTTGGCGTTGACGGCGGTGAAGTTGTTGGTGTAGATCGCCGTCACGATGGTTGCCCCGACGGCGTTACGTCACCACCGGGGAAGATGGGGAGAGAGCTCCCTCCTTCTTCTTGCTTGGCCTCCCCCTTAGATGGGAGGAGGGTTTCCTATCTGGTCCTTGATCTCCATGGCTTCCTGAGGGCAGGAGCCCCTCCGAGATTGGATCTCTTTCTCCGTTCTCTTTTGTTTCACATTCTTACTTTTTGATCGAAAACCGTTTCTCATATCCCCGAAGATCCATAACTTCTATCGGGCTGAAATTTTAACACGATTTTTTCTAATATTATAGTTCTTACGGTGAAAGAAGGGGTCCAACCAACTTACGAGGTGCCCACAAGCCACCTGTGCGCGCCCTACCCCCTGGCCGCGCCCAGGTGCCTCGTGGCCACCTCGGGCACCGTCTTGTGTTGATTCTTCTTCCCAAAAATCACATATATTCCAAAAGAAAACTCTATTAAAGTTTTATCAAGTTTGGACTTCGTTTGATATGGATATTATGCGAAACAAAAAACATGCAACAAACATGAACTAGCACTGGACACTGGATCAATATGTTAGTCCTAAAAATAATATAAAAGATTGGTAAAAGTATATGGAAGTTGTAGGATATTGGCATGAAAAAATAAAAAGTTATATACACGACGGAGATGACGAGCCGGCACCCC
>NC_041387.1:68513978-68516087 GCF_002162155.2 Triticum dicoccoides | reverse complement strand
TCATGGCCAAGGTCGACATTACCGTGGGCGAGGCTCGTGCTCACCACATCGAGATAGTGTTGGAAGAGCGGCGGGCTGCGCTTCCGCAGGCAAATGCCGACCACGAGTACAACCTCTGTCTCCTAGACGAGCACTGGCTCGTGGAGGAGCAACTCACAACTGGCACGGCCATCGCACTGGACGTGGCTGTGCCTGAGCAGGAGGTGCTGCTCAACTCCTATCGCACAGCCAACGACATCCACCATGACTGCTGGCGGTACCGCCTCCATCAGGAGGAGTTACAAGCCTCCTTGCAGAAGATCGACGAGGCGTCGGATGAAGTGTACGACAAGAGCGAGGACGAGGACGAGGTCGCCAGCTCTGCCACAGCTGCACCCTGCCGTCACAACCACAGCCGGCACGTCCGTGGGTGTCGCCGTCAACGAGGAAGCTTAAGAGTGGAGCATGGAAGGTCGCCAACGCTCGGGTCCCAGGAAGGCAGCCACTCCGCTCCAGCTGAAGGCAAGCTTGGCAAGCTCACATTATTGACCGATTAGCCGCTTGCAGGCTGCGGAGGCGGAGCTTCAGTTCCGGGTGCTCATGGCCTACTAGACATGGGGAACAGGCGCCGGCGTTCACTTAGATGATTATCAAGTATGAGCAAATATCATCGATTTATTTAAATATGCATAAAATTTATTTAATTTTGTTGAATTTTTCCAAAATGTAATTGGACATATGCAGATAGTTTTAAATTGCCAGCTTCAGCATCCGTGTCTATGGACTAATCCTCTTGTCCGTGGATAGATGCGAGGTCTGATTTGGGGTGGGTGTTGAAGATCGATCGGGTTAGATGGCTAGAGCCTGATGAAACGGGCCCGGAATGGGAACACTGGTTTAGCCTAACCCTCATCATAAGTTACTCTAGCACGACAGTTACACGACGACACGTCCGCACGACCCATCCAGCATCGTCGGGCGTCGCATTGATCCACCATAGCACGCAGGCCATCCAACACGTCGTCCGATCAAACGACTAGCAGTGGGTGGCACGAAAATCCTGTTTTATCGACGTACGCGCTATAGACTTAGAGCAAGTACAATAAGGTACAGTCAGCAGGCTGTAAGGAGCAAAATAATATTTCTATGCTTAGTTGGAGGAAAGAGGATAGGAGAGAGGATGTAAGCGGGCTCTCATGCAAGAGCGTGCTGCAACACGTGTTTCCGGACATTATGTGAGAGTGAAAGGTGAGCCATGAATTAATAAAATAGCACATACTTATAACTAATTGTTATACATGTTGAATATAAGATTGGCTATAGATGACAGCCAACAGTTGGCTATGGTTAAACCATGCTGCTTACTGACATATCTCCCCAGCTTCCATCCGCCGATCGACACTTCAGTCTATATTCTTCTGTTCTCCATTCAAATTGGCCGGCCTTTTTGAAAAAACAAGCATATGCATATTCTCGTACCAACCATATCACATCACAGAAAATAATAATAACTCGGTAATATTCTGGTCATGTAGGCTAATATGCATGGCTACTACAAGTCTAGATAGCTAGGTGTTTGACGTGTGCACATTCCTAGAATCATTTCTGTAGATGAATCCTTTCAGAATAACTCCCACCAGTATATTATCAAATCATTGCCGCTACTAACGTATTAAATTACATATCGGTGTATCAAAAGTTGCAAAAGCCACTAATCAAGGGATGCCTGCGCATAACTCTATCTCTCGACAGCAGTCTACTACTACTATAGTAGGTGTTAACTAGCGGTGCAGAGAAACTTATAACTAACTAGATACTCGGTAGGAGTACTTAGCAGCAGGGTGGCCCTTCTCTTTGGCTGAACATACATTTACAGGCGGTACACGCGCTTTGGGAGCTGCCTGAACATGAGTTCAGCTCAAATGATCTCCTAAGGGCATCACAATAATAGAAAGATAGGTGTCGGTAGAATTTGTCAGGGCATCTGCAACGCGGACCCTCAAACCGGTAGTATCCGTTCGGGAGTAGCTGCCTGGACCTGGAAGCCATCCAACACCGACACCCATTTGTCTGTGGAGTAATCCAGACCAAGATTTCCACGCAAACTGGAACAAAACATTGTGTGTGTGT
>NC_041387.1:68502363-68513624 GCF_002162155.2 Triticum dicoccoides | reverse complement strand
AATCATGTGTGGTCAACTGAATGTTGTGTAGTCATATGTATGCATTTGTTAGATTTTTTGGCATGATTTCAACTTGATTTATTTTGTTTATGCAAAAAGTTGTGTAGTCAATTGGCTACCCAGCTGAAGTGTGGCTTCGCCACTGGGAGGGTTTTGCGGGAGTCCAAACACAAGACACGTCAGCCACTGACATCCTTGGCCCCACTCTCTTCTTTCATCCTGCCGCTCTTCACCCAATTCTCGCCCTTTTCTCCCACTGTCAACGCATGGAACCAGAGGATAGCCTGTGGGAGATGGAGGTGGTGGAGGTGCAGGAGGATCCCGGCACCATGCTCATCCAGAAGATCAGCTCGGTGATGTGGCAAAATCGCCGCGTCAAAAAGAAGGCCGGAAAGGAGGAAATGCTCAAGAAGCAGAAGGCCGATGGAGGCCGTGCTGGTGGCGGACGTGGCGGTGGGCATGCTGGTCATGGATGAGGTCACGGCCAAGGACGTGGCGGTGGGCATGCTGGCCATGACTGGAGCATTACAAGGCTCCGTACTTCTACGCCGCCAAGTCGATCGGTAGGCAGTCCACGGCAACCGCCGCCGGGCAAGTGCATTACATCATCGACGTAAAAGCGGTGTCACTACTCTTCTTGGATTGTTCTTCGCCGCAGCTTGTCCGGACGCGGATGGTGGGCAATGAGCAGATGGGTGCCCGCATGATGTTCGCTGCTATATATGCCAAAAGTGGGGGAGCCAGCATACGACGACGTCGATAGGGAGATGTTTGGCATCATTCAAGACGGAGGCAGAGGAGGAGGTTATGAGGACGGACATGTGGAAGACTCGGATCCCACCCAGTCCAACAACTACACCCACACGCAGCAGGGCTACACCCAGACCAGCACGCAACAGGGCTACACCCATACCAACATGGGCACACAACGGTAGGATTGGGCCTCCGGGCAGCAGGAGGAGGACGACAAGGACGATGATCCAGATAATTTGCCGGTGATCTGAAGAGGAGGGGTAGAGGAGAAAGCTTCAACATATGGGTGGAGGAGCTGTTGTGCGATGCATGGTTGGCCACTAGTCTCGGTCTGTTGCATGGCACGGAGCAAAAGGGCGCAATGTTTTGGGCCAACATTCACACATGGTTCCATGAACACAAGAATTTCATGCCCTACTCCGACGCGATCATCTGCGACCATGAATTAAAGTCTCTCAACCATCAATGGCATACCATCCACGCGCTCTGACATCAAGGAGGATATAAATACAGAGAGGTTCAATTGTTCATGGGGCGACCAAGAAGAAGCGCAATCTCGAAGAGAAGAAGGCCATGCTCCAAGAGAAGAGGACCATACTGGAAGAGAAGAAGGTGTTGCTCCAAGAGAAGAAGGTAAAGATCGCAACCGATGCGGAGGATGCCAAGTTGTTGACCTTAAATTTTGATGCTTAATTTGGATGCTGAGAAAAGAATGATCATGCAAGCCGTCCTCTACAAGATGATGCAATGGTAGAAAGATGAGTTGGAGTTAGTGCACAAGGAGGTGATGGAGGCGGTGGAGAATGAGGCGGAAGCTGCATACGTGGCAGCGATGGCACCTTTGAGCGTGGAAGTTCGGATTGCTGGTCCGGCATGGTAGAAAATCTGATTATTTTTTGCAAGGTCTGGTAGACTGAGAGTCTTTTGTGATCGGGCATGTAAAAACTAGGAATACTTGACTATTTTTGGTTGTGAACGGGTATGTGATCCAGTGCTAGTGTGGTCCGGCGAGCATTATGGATCGGCCTTTATTTGAATTTCAAATTTGCCATTTACTGGCGGACATATACATGACAACTTTGTATGGTCGGCTCCCACATCAGTGCCTGCGGACTGGTACCCCATGTCCATGGACTGATGCCGGAGCCAATTTGCACGTCAGCATTGGATATGCTCTCTCTCCCTCTCTCTCTCTCTCTCCGTTTGTGTGTGTGTGCGCGCGCATGTGTGTGTGATGCATTGATGCAAGGCTTGGTTACTGAATTAGGATGCTTGATGAGTACATTGTTTTTGTTATGCCAGAACATGTCTATGTCAAGTATACTTGATATATCATATGATGTTTGATTGTATACTTATTTTTTTCATCCTTTTCACGATTTAAGCAAGAATGCTAAATGGGTGTTAGCTCGCTATAGCTTTTCATAGCTCCTAGGTGAGATGCCGCTAAGTGGCATAGCCTGCTATTTAAAACTATGATCAATATCGAACCATGGTTGGCCGTCGGTGGAAAGTGGTGCATGGTGGTAGTGGCATTTCCCTCCTCCCTCAGATGGAGTAGGACAATGTGTTGCCTGGGCTATTCGCGAGGGTCGGCACCCCTTTATGTGGATTAGATGTGGTGACATGGTGGACATGGTGCGTTGATCCAACAACCCCATGTGCGGATTAGATGTGGCACCGAGCGTGGAAAAATGGTGGCGAGACTTATCGAATAGAGTGGATTTGCCGTGCTGTAGTTCGGCTTGGCCCCATAGGGAGTTTGGTGGCGTGACTCTCGTCTTCACCACCGATGCCTATGAACCTTGAGTTGGTTCTGGCTTGATTGCCGGCTGGAGCGCCCCCTTGTGGACATTGGTATCTAGGTGGCACATCTAGTGGTGGTGGCTTATGGTTGTTGTCATGGCACACACGAAAACCTTTCGCAACATAGCATTACAACAATGATCGGAATGACATGACGATGTTTTCCTTGTCGACGTTCTCTGGCCTTTGGTGCGCTATCTCTATGTGAGCAAGCCGGTAGAGTGGTGGACGGAGTCTCTGGCGTCAGACATCGCCATTGTACTCTCTGGGTGAAAACTCACGATCTAACCTTTTGGGTTGATTAGCCAGTATTGGCATCCGCATGTCCAATTATGAGCACGAGAATTGAAAGACATGAAAAATTTCAATTCTCTACCGCATCTAGTAGATAGATAGAATATTTTCAGGAACAAGAAAATAAGAAGAATTTTTCTCTATATTCACTATCATTCTGCGTCTTCGACTTGTATTAGTTTCTTTTCTTCTTTAAGACAATAGCTATTGTTTGATATAAGAATCCATTTTTCAAAGTAATGGAAACCATTCTCTTACACAAAATGGTTCGAAAGTCGCTATTCCACATCGTTACGTAGTTGCAAGTGTTCATATGTAGATCTGCATCAGGAATGTTAGCCCCTGGTGTCGTAAGACAAGTCAACATAAGTGGGCAATTGGCGATTCCATCAAGAAGGCGTTGTCTTGGAACACACACCCCTTGTTTCTTGTTTGTCGTTTTCTGAACCGATCAACAATATTTGGCTTTGCTTAGCATTCTTTTATATAAATCAATAATGTATAGTTTTGTGCTCCTTCTTTATCCACCTTGACAAAAGCCTGCCGCAATTGTTTCTTGAGGTCCCGCACCATTTACAATCATTTGGATATCAAGTAAAAAAAACGCAATCAAATGTGTAGAATTGGGAGTGCATTTTTTTGCGGGGTGAAAACTAGTATTACTCAATCACAATGTCCATACAATCATCTGAGGTAATCTCTAAAACCTCACTCGGGCTAGCTCCTAGCAAGGTCATAGTCCTACCATGAGTTCTAGCAAAAGAAGCTAACATATCACTAGCTTTATTTTGAGATCTAGATACATGAGTAATACAAGTTTGTCTAAGACTCATCAAAAGCTTTATCTCCTTCACAATTGAAGCATAAATTGAGCGATCAACCTCCGCACCCAAGATCAAAGATACCACTTCGAGAGAATCCAGCTCCACGATAATAGGAAGATCCATCCGTTGAATGGCCAGGGAGAGCCCCTCCATGCATGCGCATAGTACCACCTCCAATGCATCTCTGCATGTAAAGAAGGCTCTACAAGCTGAAAAATTAATAGCACCTAGATGATCCCGCATGATCATCCCTGCTCCTGCTACATCCAGAGAAATAAATGCACCGTGTGTGTTCAATTTCATCCATCCTGACATTGATGGCGTCCAACTCAGCGCAACTGGCTGCTGTCTTCTGGACATCTCCGTTCTGGGTGCCTCATACACAATATAAGACTTTCCTTTGGATGGATCTGCATTAGGGTTCAGCTTAACACCAATAAGGGAGTCTATATGTCCCTGTAAGAACCAAACTGAGACATCCATGGGCGGCGCCGGCTTACAATGGACCAACTCATTCCGAATGAACCATGTTCTCCAAAAGATCATCAGTATCATCATGCGGCTAAAGTCACTCAACGGTGCCAACACATGCAGCAACCATTCTCTCCCATTATTCACCATAGAGTGCAAGTCAGGCAGATTCCAAACACTAGCCAAAGAGAGGTACAGATCACGTCCCATCTGACAACAAACGGATGGATGGAAGTTGTCTCTTCCTTAGTGCCACAGACCAGACATTGGCTGGTGACCTCCAGCCCAATTATATGCTTCCTTTGCCAAGTCGGGAGAGCATTCGTGGCCAGTTTCCACGCAAAGGACCGAACCGCTGGAGGAGCCCAGCTTTTCCAAATGTAGTTCCAACATGATCTACTCCCTGATGGCACAAAGCTCAACGAGACCGCATCTCCTCTCTGTGATTCATCAAAGGCCAACGAGTATGCAGATTTAACAGTGAAAACACCATGCTTCCCTGGACCCCATGCAATCGTGTCATCCTCCAACCTAGGAGAGGCTCTGATCTTCAATATCTCTTGTACATCTGCTGCAACAAAATGCTCATTAAGAAGCCCAATGTTCCATGATCCATTCTTAGTTAATAATTCAGAGACAAACCGAACTCTGCACCTTCCCTGGGCAGAAATTGGCTTATATGAGAATGGTCTCGGAATCCAATTATCACACCATATATGTATGCTTGTTCCATACCCACTCTCCATACGATCCCTTTTTTTAATAAATCCAGACCATGGCATATGGCTTGCCATGTCGGTGATGCGTTCCCAGGAGAAACCGTATCCTCCAAGTTACCCATCGGGTAGTATCTCGCCTTTAGCACTTGAGCACACAAGCTCTCCGGTTTTTTCAGTAGTCTCCAAGCTTGGTGGGCCAACAAAGCTTGGTTAAACATTCTAAAGTCACGAAAGCCTAGACCACCTCTATCTTTTGGTTGTAACAAGTGCTCCCAACCTCTCCAATGCACCTTCCTTTTACCATCCGCCGAGCCCCAATAAAAATCCCTGACCATACGTGTCAAGTCCTCGCATACTAAGAATGACACTTTGAAGACACCCATTATGTGGGTAATGTCTGAGCTACAGACTTAATTAAAGCCTCACGACCCGGCTGTGCCAAATCTCTGTCGCCCCACTGAATTAGGCATTTAGTAAGCCTTGCTTGGAGGTTCTAAAAATGACCCTTCGACATACGACCTTCCAGGGTTGGTAATCCCAAATACTTCTCCTCAAACGTCAAGCTAGTAACAAGTAATGCTTCACGTACTTCTTCCTGGATCGGTACTGGGCAAGAGTTGCCAAAAAATATTGAGCATTTGTTATAGTTGAGGCTCTGTCCAATAGCACTACCATATACATCTACACTACAAGAAATATGTCAACTTGTGACCTTCTGTCAGTGACCCTGGAAGAATTGGTCATAAATCTACGACCATTTGAGACCAATTGGTCAAAAGCTGTTCGGGGGGCTCCAACCCTGAACTATAACGATCATTTTGGTCAGAAAGGTCGTAATTTTCTTACACGAAATGATCGTAAAGCAGATAGAACTAGTCTGATGCCTTATTTCTAGCTGATCACGACCAATATAGATGGTCATAACCTTGTAAATTGTGGTGGGTTGCTATGACTAGGTTCCACATCATCAGTTTTGCCTGTGTCATGTTCATGTGTCAATTTTTGCCCTAGGTTGTGAAGCAACCTATATTTCTGTCATTCCCAAAATTCCCCAAAAAATCTCATAAATTCCTTGGGTCATGTCTTTGTCAAATATGTAAAAAACCTTCCTTGCCTAGTTCAAAAATAATTCAACAATATTCATTTTCCTATTCTGTTCAGAACAACACTTTGTGAAGGAAGTGCTATTTATATATTCTTAATTGCCCTCAAAAATTTTGGGCACTATTTCCTATCCAAATCATTTCCTCGTGACAAAATTTAGCTCCATTTGCCCAGTAAATCTTCCTCAGCAAATTTCCAAAGTTTTCGTCCACCTAGAACCTTTGTGAAAGAAGTACTAGCTACGCATATCCTAGTGAGTTGAATTTTTGCCACATATTCTATATGCCTATGTAACTTACCTACACCAAATTTGAGCTCAGTTCATATAGCCAATTTCTCTCACTAATTTTCCGAAGTTTTTGTCCAGAGAAGAGCATTGTGAAGGAAGTGTTATTTATATATTCTTGATTGCCCTCAAAAAGTTTGGGCACTCTTTCATATCCAAATCTTTGCCTCATGACAAAATTCAGCTCCATTTGCCCAGTAAATCTTCCTCGGCAAATTTCCAAAGTTTTTGTCCACCTAGAACATTTGTGAAATAAGTACTAGCTATGCATATCCTAATGAGTTGATTTTTGCCACATATTCTATATGCCTATGTAACTTACCTACAAAAAATTTGAGATCATTTCGTTTAGCCAATTTCTCTCACTAATTTTCCGAATTTTTTGTCCAGAGAAAAGCATTGTGAAGGAAGTACCACTTTGGCATGTCCAAATGGTATCCATTTTCTACAGTGCTTTCCTATGCCCAAATAACCATGCTCCACCAAATTTCAGCTCAATCGATTCATTATTTTAAGCCCAGCTTTAACATTCGTATTTATGTCCAGTATTGTACTTTGCAAAGCAAGTACCACCTAGGTCCCCCTTTTGAGCTCAAAATTTGTGAAGACAGTCTTCTTAGTAACTAATCATCCTCGGCCACGCCCATTAGCCATGTGCATTTCCGTACGGCTAATCAAACACTTGGCTGCTAATTCATGTTTGGGCATAGTTTGGTATCTTCGTGAGAATCTTATGTTGTAATTTCCTTTCTAACACCTACCTGGGGAGTGCCCAGCCCACTAGACATGCCTAGGCCTCCCATAATGCATGTAAATGCCACGGTCATGCGGTGACCACGTGGCGGGCATGCGAGTTTACGTGCTCTCGAGTTGGGGCCCTCGACCACTGTCCAAACCTCGATGTATGGCCACCAAACCATGTATTTCTGATTAAATAGATACTTATGTACCTAGAAATGATTTTTATAAAAAATAAAGAGAAAACTATGAGGCAACTGCAGTTCAAATTTGACCCGCTTCCTACTCAATCGACAAAAAATTGTCTTTTTCACGACAGGTGGATCAAAGCTTTTCACACTAGATTATTTGGTCGATTGTGCATTAAATATTTCCTAGTATTTTAGAAAATTGATTTCGTACAATTTTGCATCAAATATTTGGTAGGTCCTTCACAAAAAAGCTCATTTTGGACACTCAAAAAATGGAAAATGGTTTTTTCGTGCAAAGAAAATGATAACTTCCTTAGGCAACATTGTTTGTCATTCCAAGATGCACCCTTGCGCACAATATGAGATCATTTGAACAATCTATGTCATGAATGTATCCATAAGATTGATCATTTGGCTTGAAACCCATGAATCTTCACACCTGATAGCTCATTTCTGACAACACTTTTTTTAAAGAATTGCCGTATTACAAGTTTATTATTTTTCCTGGTAACTTGGTCACATATAATGACACTCTCTGCGAAGGTTTTCTATTTTTTTGATTTTTTTAATTTGGTATGCTCGTTTCAAAATGCGGTCAAAATGGCAAGCATGACCGTTCCTAGCTAGTGGTTGAATCTTGGATTTTTTTGGTGTTTCTTTGATTAAATAGATACTTAAGTACCTAAAAGAATTGTAAAAAATAAAGAGCAAACTATGAGGCAGCTGTAGTTCAAATTTGACTCGCTTCCTACTGAATCGACAAAAATTTGTCTTTTTAACGAGAGGTGGATCAAAGCTTTTCACACCAGACCATTTGGTCAATTGTGCATTAAATATTTCCTAGTATTTTAGAAAATTGATTTGGTACAATTTTGCAACAAATATTTAGTAGGTCCTTCACAAAAAAAGCTCATTTTGGGCACTCAAAATATGGAAAATGATTTTTTCGTGCAAAGAAAATGATAAATTCCTTAGGCAACATTGTTTTTCATTCCAAGATGCAACCTTGCACACAATATGAGATCATTTGAATAAATTATGCCATGAATGTGGCCATAAGATTGATCATTTGGCTTGAAAGCAATGAATCTTCACACATTCGATAACACTTTTTTAAAAAGAATTGCCGTATTACAAGTTTATTATTTTTCCTGGTAACTTGTTCACATATAATGACACTATGCGAAGGTTTTCCATTTTTTTGATTTTTTTTTAATTTGTTATGCTCATTTCAAAATGCGGTCAAAACGACGGGCATGACCGTTCCTAGCTAGTGGTTGAATCTTGGAATTTTTTTGGTGTTTCTCTGATTAAATAGATACTTAAGTACCTAAAAACATTTGTAAAAAATAAAGAGCAAACTAGGCAGCTGCAATTCAAATTTGCCCCGCTTCCTACTAAATCGGCTAAAATTTGTCTTTTTCGTGAGAGGTGGATCAAAGATTTTCACACCAGACCATTTGGTCAATTGTGCATAAAATATGTCCTAGTATTTTATAAAATTGATTTGGTACAATTTTGCAACAAATATTTGGTGGGTCCTTCACAAAAAAAGCTCATTTTGGGCACTCGAAAAATGGAAAATGATTGTTTCATGCAAAGAAAATGATAACTTCCTTAGGCAACATTGTTTTTCATTACAAGATGCACTCTTTCGCACAATATGAGATCATTTGAACAAACTATGCCATGAATGTGGCCATAAGATTGATCATTTGGCTTGAAAGCCATGAATCTTCACACATGATAGCTCATTTCGAGAACAATTTTTTAAAAAAAATACAGTATTACAAGTTTATTATTTTTCCTGGTAACTTGGTCACCTATAATGACATTATGCGAAGGTTTTTCCAAATTTTTATTTATTTTTTGAATTTTTTATGCCCGTTACAAAATGCGGTCAAAACGGCGGGCATGAGTGTTCCTAGCTAGTGGTTGAGTCTTGGAATTTTTTTGGTATTTCTATGATTAAATAGATACTTAAGTACATAAAAATGATTTTTGTAAAAAATAAAGAGCAAACTATGAGGCAACTGCAATTCAAATTTGCCCCGCTTCCTACTAAATCGGCTAAAATTTGTCTTTTTCATGAGAGGTGGATCAAAGATTTTCACACCAGACCATTTGGTCAATTGTGCATTAAATATGTCCTAGTATTTTATAAAATTGATTTGGTACAATTTTTCAACAAATATTTGGTGGGTCCTTCACAAAAAAAGCTCATTTTGGGCACTCGAAAAATGAAAAATGATTTTTTTTGTGCAAAGAAAATGATAACTTCCTTAGGCAACATTGTTTTTCATTACAAGATGCACCCTTGCACACAATATGAGATCATTTGAACAAACTATGCCATGAGTGTGGCCATAAGATTGATCATTTGGCTTGAAAGCCATGAATCTTCACACATGATAGCTCATTTCGAGAACAATTTTTTTTAAAAAATATAGTATTACAAGTTTATTATTTTTCCTGGTAACTTGGTCACATATAATGACATTATGCGAAGGTTTTCCAATTTTTTAATTATTTTTTGAATTTTTTATGCCCGTTACAAAATGCGGTCAAAACGGCAGGCATGAGTGTTCCTAGCTAGTGGTTGAATCTTGGAATTTTTTGGTATTTCTATGATTATATAGATACTTAAGTACCTAAAAATGATTTTTGTAAAAAATAAAGAGCAAACTATGAGGCAACTGCAATTCAAATTTGCCCCGCTTCCTACTAAATCGGCTAAAATTTGTCTTTTTCATGAGAGGTGGATCAAAGATTTTCACACGAGACCATTTGGTCAATTGTGCATTAAATATGTCCTAGTATTTTATAAAATTGATTTGGTACAATTTTTCAACAAATATTTGGTGGGTCCTTCACAAAAAAGCTCATTTTGGGCACTCGAAAAATGAAAAATGATTTTTTTGCGCAAAGAAAATGATAACTTCCTTAGGCAACATTGTTTTTCATTACAAGATGCACCCTTGCGCACAATATGAGATCATTTGAACAAACTATGCCATGAACGTGGCCATAAGATTGATCATTTGGCTTGAAAGTCATGAATCTTCACATATGATAGCTCATTTCTGAGAACACTTTTTTTAAAGAATTGTCGTATTACAAGTTTATTATTTTTCCTGGTACCTTGATCACATATAATGACACTATGCGAAGTTTTTCCAATTTTTTGATTTTTTTGAATTTTTTATGCCCGTTCCAAAATGCGGTTAAAACTGTGGGCCTGACTGTTCCTAGCTAGTGGTTGAATCTTGGAATTTTTTTGGTGTTTCTTTGATTAAATAGATACTTAAGTACCTAGAAATGATTTTTGTAAAAAATAAAAAGCAAACTATGAGGCAGCGGTAGTTCAAATTTGACCCGCTTCCTCCTAAATCGGCGAAAATTTGTCTTTTTCATAGAGGTGGATCAAAGCTTTTCACACCCAACCATTTGCTCAGTTGTGCATTAAATATGTCCTACTATTTTAGAAAACTGATTTGGTACAATTTTGCAACAAGTATATGGTAGGTCCTTAAAAAGCTCATTTTGGGCACTCAAAAAATGTAAAATTGATTTTTGGTGCAAAAGAAATAAAAACTCTCTTTGTCAATATTGTTTGCAAATCTAAAATGTAAATATGACATCATTTGAACAAATATTTGATAGGTCTTTCACAAAAAACCTCATTTTGAGCACTGAAAAATGAAATGAAAAATTTATCTTTAATCAATCATGACCAATTTATATGGTCAAAAGGTCTTCAAATTGTTTGGTGCGTTTTGATTGGTCCATAGGCATATCACGCGGATCATACATCAACCACCGCCGGATGCTTCCGGATCCAACGACAGCCCTCACCCCCTCACCCTCTCACCCAACCGCAGCCCAACTACCCAAACCCTAACTCAGATCCCCTCCTCTCTACCGCAATCCACTCCCACCGCCGCCACCTCCCCCCTGCCCCCAAATCCTAGGGTTTCTCGATCCACCCCTCCCCTCACACCGTCGCCGTCCCCTGCACCCCCGCCTCCCCCAGGGTTTCTCGATCCAGCCCCGCCCCCTTCACGCCCTCGCTGTC
>NC_041387.1:68496906-68501869 GCF_002162155.2 Triticum dicoccoides | reverse complement strand
GACCCTTCCCTCGATCTCAGATCGCATCGAGCTCCCCCTCTCCCTCCCCTATCCCTCCCACCTCTCGAAGCTCCCCCTCTCACGACATCCGAGCGGCAGGGGTGTCCCCGGCGCCGTCGAACCCGGCCATGGCCCGCCCCCACGCCCCAGCCTTGTGGAATCGAGGCCCCTCCATTCGCGACCTCCTTATCCCTCCACGGCCATGGCCTTGGCCTCCCTTCCCCGACCGCCAAGACGCCGGTCATCGACAGGAAGGCCGGCAACTAACCGTGTGCCGGCCACCGGGCCGATCTAGGGTTCCGGCGAGCTTGCCCGCTCGCCCGCCCGCTCGAGGGGGCCGCGTCAGGGGCTCACTCCCGGGCCGCGCCCTCCCCTCCCTGCTCCCCTCGGGGAACCCGCCACCCTCCACCCTCCCCGGTGAGCTCAGTTCAGGACCCCCGCCCCCTACCTTGCTCGCCGCTCCCTGCCAGTTCCGCGGGTTGAGGGGATCCCTTCGCTTCCCTGGCCACAACACAGAGCTCACTTTATGGAGCTCTTTTGGTTTGTTTCTTAATTTGGAAGTGGGGAATACGTACGCGATCCTGAATGTTGCCTGCCGCTTTGTTGCATACATAGATTGTGCCTTTCCGGGGGAGATGCTTAGATTGTTTAGCTTGCTGGTAGGTTGAATCATGGCTTGGAGCTAGCTGCAGGTCAACGGTTGGGAGGCACCAAACGGTGAGTGATCCCGACAGTGATGTGTACCTCCCTTGCTTACTGCGTGGACCCTGTTTATTGTTCAGAGTTGAGAGTTTAATTTGCTCCATACGCATGCATACACTTGGTGATGCTGCTGAATGAATGAATGTGTGTGTGGGTGGGTGCAGGAGGTGTTTGTGCAAGGGCAGGACAAGGTGTACAAGGACGTGATCGACCCCGCCGTCCGCGAGTGGACCTCAAGACTGTTGTGTACCACGCCAATGACGTCCTCGACGACTTCCGCTATGAGGTGTTGCACCACCGTGCAACCTAGATCTGCCGCCGCTGCTCCACTGCTCGCAAGGTTCATCCTACCTTCTCTTCCCATTTCAGCTGGCTTTGTTTGAGAGCTCTGTAAATTCCTATGCACTAAAAATACAATGTATATAAGTGAATACATTTCTTCTTGTAAGAGGGTGTTTGGTTGGACGGTAAACTTGCTACGCAACTGGACCTTGTTACATGCAGTGAAACAAATTGCCACATCACTGGTGAGCTTATTTACATAAGAACACGAGCAGGACTAGATCTATGAATCACAGAGATTAAGTGAGTATATCTCACTTGGGTACAAGCCGCTAGAGGTTGCTACTGACACACACTTAACCCATCCATTTATCTCTCTGCTAATTCTCCATTTGGGTACAAACTGTTATATATCCCATATGTTTAGGTTTATCAGGACCCATATGCATCAAGTTGTCCTATCCGAGGGTAGATTTAAAAAAAATCAGAATAAGAATTCTAAAGGCTTGAACGATCCTTTTCACAAACGGATTGAGATGAAATTGTGTGCTTTATCTGATAGGTTCTCTCCTTTTAATTATGATTATCATTGTCTGTTGATTATATGAGGTGTTAGCTCTTCCTGGACCTCACGTCATTTCACCTGTAGCTAATGAAGCTTAGTGGGAAGCATCAATAAATAATTTTTGGCATATTTGATAATTTTAGATAGTTGCTAAGGCAGACATGCTGGTCCTCAGGTCAAAATATATCTTTTCCTGATCTTTGTATAGGTGGTATGACTATAACTGAACCATATGTTCTGTTTTATCATATATAACTGAATCATGAGTTTGTTTCATATTTTAAACCTACATGAAAGGAAGTGTGCTTCTTGACGATGGTTATTGTTGTTGAATCCATATCCTGGTTCAGACTCATATTTTGCTATTCTTAGGTGGCAGGCTTGTATGGCATCATGAGCAGGAGGGCCATGAGGGGTTTGCTGCTCTGCTCCTAGGGCGAACAAGAGGTCCTGCCCCGAGCTCAAGCATGTCCACGCCAACCCACCACGACAGGTAGCATCTCCATCTCCCTCCCATCTTCCTCTGCTCGCTATTGCTGCTCCGAATTATACATGTTGGCAAAGAGATGTCCCTGTTTTCCTCAGTACTATGCACTGCTATATTTATGTGGTTGTCTTTGTGTGCATCTTATTTTGAAACCAAGTGAGACACCTCCATCCCCTACATCTTCACAATCCCTCATGTGTTGCTCTCACTACCTCCTGCCCCTAGATTTCTAATTGCCTTTGTTGCCTGCTCATTTAATTAATTAAAACTACATGTGTGCGTGTAAGTATATCACTTTGGTGTAGTTCATCTTCAAAATATATGGATATACCTATTCCTACAATGTATTGATTTCCTAGGTAGGTCTGTATTAGGCAGTGTTTCTTCTATGAAGAATTGTGCACTAGTGATAACAGTGTGAGATTGTTATTTACCCGTACTTTTTGGTGCTGGTTGGTGTGTGTGCGATCTTAAGTATAGATCGTTTGTCATTCACTACTTATGTGATCAGCATCATTTCTATGTAGATATGCAACTCTTGAGTATATTGTCCTTATATGCCCCTTTCATACCATTCACACTGAAATCAAAGCTTCTGTATGCACTTGATATTTGCAATGAGACTTGAGAGAACTTCTGTATGCATTGAAGTTTTCTCTAATATAGATTTCTCAAATCTCTCTCTGAACTTCTCTAATAAAAAATGGTGCTAACTGTTAAAGCTCTTCATGGTGACATGTTTCTTTTACCAATACAATACTATATTAGCACACAAGGACTGTTTGAGTGATAGGTTGTTCATACTATTAGAGAAGTGAACTGATTAAGCTATTTCTTTCCCCAACAAAAAAAATAAACACGGCAGTTGAACAATATGTATCTCTTCACTTGAAAGCCTATGAAACTTTTTGTAGCAGCAGTGCAGCACACTTTATATATATGTATGAGGTTGGGTAGTTTAACTCTACTTTACTTCCTAACTCATTCATATATATGATGGGAATTGTGCAGGTTCCATGGTGCCAAGTGGCCTCTGGCCATCTTGAACTGGGACTCCAGTAACAAGTAGATGTTGCTGCCACACTCAATATTTTAAGTTGTTTTTTTTCTTTTTTGAGACGTTAATCACCCAGTTTCCCTGTTAATAACCTGAGAACACTTGCCTCCTCCCCAACCCTCGCCCCAGCCTACCACTGTCGGCTTGCCTCGTGGCTGTCGCCGCAGCAGCTAATTAGATTTTTGGGACTCTGTTTCTATGCTCTCCTCGATAGCATTTTGGATATTGATTGGACACGCTTTATATAAAATGATTTATTTTGTACATTGCTCTGCCTAACTTGTATACAGGAAACCATACTTGTCAAATATCGAGTATCACTGCTGAATAATAACGTCTTGTTTTCTATTCACTGAATCACAATTCTTCTCTCTTTTTACCATCAGTCCATCTTACAACCATGAATAAGAAAAACACTCATCTTCATATTAGGCTTATTATTTTCTTGTCTGCAGTATTATAATGTACATATGCTTTTCTGTTCACTGAATCACAATTCTTCACTCTTTTTACCATCAATCCATCTTCTTGCAGTTGCATGTTTTTTTGGCGGTCTAGATGACCAAGCCCAAGGAGGAAGCAGCTTCTCATCACTGAGGACAAGTAACTCCAGCAGGTTGACGCCGTAGATTCTCAATGTACCTTCTATATGCCCATCCAGTTCTGTGATTTGTCTCTTGAAACCTAGAAAACCCCATGCCCATGTGGGAGCTGAACCATAGTTTTTTGCTTGTGGAAAATAATATCCTTGGCTGAATCGACTTGAGGTAGTTTCTTCGAAATTCTTGGAAATGCTTTGGTAGTTTCTTTCGGTGAGAAACTGTTTCATACTGAAGTTTACTGGTACATGTGTGGTTTGCTACTATTGCTTCGTTTGGGTTGGGTTGGTTCCAGTGGGGAGATGTGCACGCACACTGGCAACATGAGCTAGCAGCCATGATTGCCAGCCAGCCCCCACCATGTAAATGTAATAAATGTGTGGCCTATCTAGTGTGCTGCTGATAGAAATATAGATGTGTGGCGTATCTAGTGGGCTGCTGATAATCTGTTTTACCTCACTTGGAAGGCACCACAATCTGTTTTTACCTCACTGTCGTTGTCTATGTGTGTTGCTGCTTCATACACGTTTAATCAAATCTATCAAGCAGTTGTTGTCATGTCATGCTTGCTATATTAACAGCCAATTTAGTTGCGTATTACCAGTTCAAGTTTTTTAGTATATATCATGTTCTGTTTTTCTATTGAACACCTTCCAACTTAAATGTTGAACTGCCTTGTACACATAATTGTTTGTAGTCTATGGGAAAGCCGTTAATAGTCAGCTGACCTCATGAACTATATAAATATATCAAAATCTTGTGTTGTTAAATTGATCTTATTGTCAATTCTTGCTTATAAGCTATGTTTGATGCTGCCTACAAGTTCTTCTTCTTTTTTTGCATAGGTGAAGTATGAAGTGTGAAGCCGTGAAGCCTATCAGCAAGAGTAGCATATTATGTATTGTAATATCAGGAGTGTAATATTAGTCAGAGTAGCATATTATGTATTGTAATATTTAGTGTTGTTTTGGATGAATTTCATTTGCTCTATAGTCTGTTTGAAATATTGATTGTGTATATAATTTCATGACCTATGAAATGGAAACCTGACCAGGGGGATCCACTTATGAAAATTGTTTGACAAATTTTGAAATTTCTGACGTGTGGGTCCAATTGTGATATCAGCATGACAAGTGGGACCAATCTGACTAGTGGGACAAGCACAAAAATAATATGGCTGAAAATAGAAAATTAATAGTAATGGCCCAGAAATTTAAAAGGCAGAATAGTTGGGCCTGGCCCATATAGCTGGCCAAAATTAATAAGAAGAA
>NC_041387.1:68478332-68496554 GCF_002162155.2 Triticum dicoccoides | reverse complement strand
AATTCTTGTCAACGACCTTTTCATTTGGTCGCAATTTTGCCACGTCAGCTTGCCACGTCGAATCCGACGTGGCCTGGGTAGACAGCCAGTGACCAAAACAGAAGGTTGTAGGATCCACGACCTTTTGTTTTGGTCGTAAACATCTACGACCTTATCCCGAAGAAGGTCGTTAATTTCAGTTTATGACGGCCAGATTTTGACCATCTGTTTTTGGTCAAAAAAAGATCGCAAATGGAAAACAATGACCATTCAGTGACCAATAGTGATGGTCGCAAGTTGACGTATTTCTTGTAGTGCTAGGACAGATTTCACCCTCTCCGCCCGAGCTTTTGATGCCTCAAAAAATAACAGTGTGTCATCAGCAAATAGCAAGTGTGATATGCCAGGTCCTCTTCTACTTACTTTGACTGGTGTGATCCCACCCGAAGGCACTCTACTCCTGAGCAAAGCTGATAGTCCATCTGCCACAAACAAAAATAAGAATGGAGAAAGTGGGTCCCCTTGTCGAAGCCCTCGCGTTGGCGCAAACGAATCCAAGAGAGTTCCATTAAATTTAATAGAGTACCTCACCGGCGTGACACATGACATAATCCAGTCCACCCATTGATGAGAAAAACCCAACCTTTGCATCACCTGCCTCAAGAAGACCCAATCAACTCTGTCATAAGCCTTGTAAAGATCAAGTTTGTAGGCACAAAAATTCTTTGTGGGATCCTTTTCCTGTTTAACATAATGAATGCACTTGAAGGTGACAAGTGCATTATCTGTAATCATCCTTCTAGGAATGAACGCACTCTGTTCCGGAGATATAATGTTATCCAAGAGTGGCCTCAATCTATTCACCAAACACTTCGAGATAACTTTATAAATCACATTACATAAACATATGGGCCTATAGTCGGTCATCCTGGCGAGATTCGAATATTTTGGTATAAGAACAATAGAGGTTGAGTTCACTCCCTCCGGCATAATGCACGTATGAAAGAAGTCCTTGATAGCGGCCATAACCCCCTCCTTTAGGGTACTCCGGTTACACTGAAAAAACCGAGCCGGAAAGCCATCCGGTCCCGGGGCCTTCAAGGGGCCAATTTGGAACAGTGCATCTGATATCTCCTTGTCAGTAAATGGTGCACAGAGCTTAACATTATCTGCCTCCATTACTACAGCATCCAGTAGCTCTAACACCGGTGAAGCATCCAATGAAGAATCAGCTGAAAAGATGTTATGGAAATACTCATTAGGTAGTTTCTCCATAGATAAAAAATTAGTATGGACCACAACAATACTATCTGTAAGCTCTCGAATTTTATTTTTCTACGCCCTCCAAACTGCTTTACTCTGGAAGAATTTGGTCTTTTTGTCACCCTCTTTCAGCCACGTGATCCTCGATCTTTGCAACCATAACATTTCCTCTTGATATAACAACTCATTCATTTTATCCATTACCCTTCTGATGTCATGTCTATCCGCGTTCATATGCATAAGCTCCTCAAGCTGTGAACGTGATTTAGCAAGCTCCCGAGTAACATTGCCGAACTTCCTGCTCCATGTACTCAGTGTAGACATTGTTTTTGAAAGAGCATTACGTAGTTGGTACAGATTCTGGACTGCTCCTACAGCCTCCCACGCCTCCTTGATTACCTCTAGCAGCGCCGCATCTTGCTCCCAGAAGATCTCATACCGCACGGACCTAAGTCTGAAGATCCTCTCACCACTAGAACAACGTGATCCTAGCATGGATACGGAACGTGTAGTACAAAGGAAAACACATACCTATTCCTCCAAGCATTCCTGGCTACCGCCCTATCCAAGCGGACTTTCACATTGCCAGCGCCCCCTCTCTTGTTATCATATGTGAACGGCGGTCCAACAAAACCCAGGTCCACTAGACCACAAATCTCCAACGTCTCACTAAAAGCGATCATATGTGCCTCCGCTCGTGGTCTAGCCGATAGGTGTTCAAAGTCCCACATTGCCTCATTGAAATCACCGACTGCCAACCATGGCAGATCATTAGTATTCTTCAGCCTCTGCAACTTCTCCCACATGAGATGCCTATTTTCAACTCGCGGTTCTCCATACACACAAGTAATCCTCCACTGTTCAACACCTTCATGTACTCTCTCTAGAGCATCAATAAAACGTTCCTCCATGTCCAGAATTTCAACAATGTAAGCCGCATGCCAGAACAAAGCCAAACCTCCAGCCATTCCATTACTATCAACTCCTGCAAAACCCTTCAAACCTAACCTTCCACGTATTCTTCTCATCTTTTCCACCTTCTGCCTAGTCTCACACACAAACACCATATTGGGGGAATGGGACTTACATATAGTCGCTAATTCATGAACTGTCCAGGTATTCCCCCCTCCCAGCAGTTCCATCTCAACACATTCATTGGGCCCGGCGGTCCTCCACGAAGGAGGCTGCCTCAGTTGTCATGACCGTGTCCACATCATTTCCATCGCCATCTTGCTTCCTCCTTTTCACCATAGGCACTCTGCCTGGTGTAGATGTAGAGGGAATCGCCTCGTTTACTTCGGATCCTCCACGAAGGAGGCTGCCTCAGTTGTCATGACTGTGTCCACATCATTTCCATCGCCATCTTGCTTCCTACTTTTCACAATAGGCACTCTGCCTGGTGTAGATGTCCAGGTATTCCCCCTCCCGGCAGTTCCATCTTAACACATTCATTGGGCCCGGCGGTCCTCCGCGAAGGAGGTTGCCTCAGTTGTCATGACCGTGTCCACATCATTTCCATCGCCATCTTGCTTCCTCCTTTTCACAATAGGCACTCTGCCTGGTGTAGATGTAGAGGGAATCGCCTTGTTTACTTTGGATCCACTACCTCCTTCTAATAGCAGAACTGTACTCGGGACCTTTCCCGCCAGGTTCGGCACTAGCTACCCTCTGACGATAACTGCACCATCAGTGCCAATTACTCTTTTGCAGGCTGATTTTCCATCATCTTCTCCCATATTCTTAAAAGGAGGCACCAACAAGACACCCGCCCCTCCCTTTGGTGCAGCAGCTTCATCCCTCACCTCTGGCCGCGATCCTCTATCTCCCCTACCACCCAGACCTTCGCTTCCTCTACCACCCCCTCTACTAACTCCATTTGGGGCGTTACCCCCTCTGCCTGCTGCTGTCCACCCTCTACCTCAACCCCAATCAGCTCCCGCCATAGCAGGCTCATTGCTCCAATGCAACTAGTCCCCCACTCACAATCAGCCGGATCATGGATTCCATCCCCACACTCTTCCACCACATGTCCCAGACATCCGCAAAAGTAACAAAAATCTCGTAGCTTCTCATAGCTGACAGGGTATTTCTTCCTCTCCTTTAGAGTAATTGGCACAAACCTAACCAGAGGCTTCTTGACATTCACAAAGACTCTTACCCTTAAGTAACTAGAAGGGTTGATCTTCCCCACATTGACCACCAGCGTAAATGGTGGCTCCCCCATCTTCTTGGCCACTTTTTCCGCTAGATCCTTCTTCCCCGTGAGGACATCTAGCAGCCCTTTGATTCTTGCCCAAAGAGGATACATGTCCAATGCATATTCAACCACATTGGTAAACCCGTCATATTCCATAATGACGACTGGATCTCTACGGAATTGCCATGGTCCTCCTTCCATCACTCGCTTCCAATCCCCCAAGCAATGACATTGAGCTAAGAATAGGTTCGGCCCTTTGACATTGAAGGTCACACCTTGAGCACATGACCACGCGTTCCTCATCGAGTTTAACACCGCCGCATGGCTAAACGGCCTCATTGTATGAACCCTAAATAAGCACAACCACCTCACATCCTTGATTAGTTCTTCCACTTCCCCTGACAGATCGAGGTCCTCCTCCTCCTCCTCACCATGAAGCCTAAGCCCTTCGAAAGCATCCTCCAGCGCTGGATCCGGACCAATTTGATCCCACCCCTCTTCCTCCTCTTCGCCGCTGGCATCGTCATCTTCCTCCCCCCTCTCCTCCGAAGGACCGCCAGCAACAGGATCCCAGTTAGCCTCGATCTCAATGAGTTCCTCTATTACGTCCGCCTTCTTGCCCCTAAACCCTAGCTCCTTCTGCTCTCCCGGCTTACCACTCCCACCCTCTCGATTTTCCTGGTTCTCCATGCTGCCCCGCGGGCAATCTCTCGAGATCTTAGAACGGACGATCGCCAGCTAGAAGCGGTCGCGCGATCGGTAGGATTGTGGTGGAACTCCGGCGTCACCGTCGGAGGATAAGGTGGACTCTAGGAAACCCTAGAGGAAAAAGTTTGTTTTGCTTTATGAATTGGGAGTGCATTTTACACAGTGTATTAGTAGTATATATATGATTACCCGCAAAAGAAAGGTAGTATAAGATAGAGAGATATCACCAAGATAGAGACGCCACCGCAGGTCTGCCTTGTCTCTGGTGGCTCTAGGGTCATGGCGGCGCGGTGGATCCTGACAAGGGCCGGCCGGAGGACTCCGTTGTTACTCGTTCCTTTGAGATTTGTTAGGGTTTGTGTCCTGCTCAGGAAGGTGAGACGGCGGCGGCTCCCTAAAGATGGAATAAATATCATTCCGCCTAGCCCCTGTTCCGGTGGTGCGTCCAACATCGTCGGTGGGCGTGTGGAGGTGTGTCTCCGGCGGATCTGTCTTCGTGGATTTGCTAGGATCTGGCTGTTGTTCGTCTATATTTGTGTGTCTTCGGGTTGGATCCTTTCGATCTATGTTATTCTTCATCGGCTGTGGTTGCTGTTCTGGTGCGCTGGTCCTATTTGGCCTTAGCACGACGACTTCCCGACTGTCTACTACAACAAGTTGTGTCTGACTCCGGCGAGGAAGGGGTGATGACGGCGGTGCGCCTTCGGCTAGCTTCAGTACTTGTAGTCGTCGCTAGATGGTCTGCAGACCGGGATGTAATTTTTATTTTTCTGGTGTTCGTTGTACTGCCATGGTTGAAGAATAGGAAGTTTTCAAAAAAATAGATAGAGAAATGTGATGCACAAAAGAAAATGACGGAGGGATGCATAGTAAGCTTATTATTAGGAGCACAAGAGCCGCATGATTGAAGCAACTTACGGTGTAGAACAACACGCAAACATATGCACCCACCATCTAAAAAAAACATATGTATCCACCTGATAATATGTAAGTCATAGTATCCATCGTACGTACGAAGTCGTACGCAGAGCAATACCGACCCGATCACGATCAGTCTCAGTCTGCATTGTTTTGCATGCGTAGGCGATCGACTACGAGCAAGCGCCGTAAAGGACAAAGGCGCGCCTGCAGGTATCATATTCCTATCCATGCGCTGCCTGCTTTTTTCACAAATAAAGATGGCCCGACGAGCCGCATCGTACTCCCTTGGCGTGCTTCATCAAAGAGTAAAGTGCTCTCTCTTTCTCTCTCGTACGTACACAAGAATCTTGATGGAGAGGCCGGAATCTCTATTAAAAAATCCTATTCAAAACAAGAAACACTACTCTCATACTGACATTAGGAAAAATGAAGTTAAGACAAGTGAATAACTTATTAGTGCTCCAAATTTGTTACCAAGCAAAAGAATATCTTGTTGTGAGAAAATTAAAGTAGAGAGACATACAGAAATTACGTAAATGCACTGGATATTCTTTTGCACTGGATATTTTTTTTTGAAATGGAGGAGGACCCCCGGCCTCTGCATCTGGACGATGCATACAACCACTTTATTAATTATTCACACAAGACCATACAAAGTCATACAACAGTAAGACTGAAGCCACCGTCTAGGCAACAAAAGTGTCGCTACTCCTATCCAAATGATGAAGGGATGCTGATAGTCTGGGCCTAGTACCAAACAGACCTCACAGCCAAACCTAACATCTAAGACCTGAGGTCCCAATCAGGACGCCTGCCGGGTATGGGTCACCTACCAGTCCGGCGCACTTCTCAACCAGGACGCCTGCCGGGTCTGAGGCCGCCGCAGCCACCTACCACCAATCCATCTTCAGAGCTGTACTGCTGCATCTACCTTGCCTGGTCTAGCTGCCGTCGACGCCACCATGACGCCAGACCGCGTCACCCTCCTGCGCGAGTCCATCTCCGCGCATCGGACGCAGAGTCACCACAATGCCATGTCATCGAGACCCGCCGCCATCAATGAGTGAGATGCCGCATCGCTCCACCAAAGAATCCGTCATCTGGTCCTGCATCCGGTCGCTGCTCAGAAAATGATGCCCCCATGAGGGAAAACGACGCCAAAAGCACCGCCATCGTCCGATCCGAAAACTCCGGATCTAGGTTTTCACCCAGAGCAGCGCAAGCAAGTCGCCAGAAGCTGCAGAGGCAATGTCTTCAACAAGATAACGACATGAAAACGCCGCCATGGCCGCCATGACCTGAGCCATAGCACGGTTTTCACCGGCAGCCTCGTCTCCCCACTTTACGCCGGGACTGGATGCGAGAATCCACAACCATCTAGCCGACCTCCTCCGGCGAAGAAGATGGCCACCACCTCCACACCCAGGGCCGGAGCCGCCGACGTCCTCGTGTCGCGTGCCTAGTCCAGAGGTCGCTTGCCACGCCGGAACAAAGGATGCGCACGACGGCTCGAGGAACCACCATCCAGATCCGAAAGGGATCCAGATCGGACACCATAGCCGCCGACGTGATCTCTTCGTCGCCGCCGCCAGCATGACAACCCTGGTCGCCACCGGCTTGCGCCACCGCCCTTGAATCGGCCGGAGTAGGTCGCCGCCACCCAGATCCGATCGCCGGCCAAGGAAGATTGCCGCCGCCGCCGCTGTAGCCCGCAGGCTTAGCCTGCGATGCCCTCGGCGGCGGCGGCGGGAGGAGAGGGATGCCCGGCGGGGAGGAGAGGGAGGCCTGACGGGGAGGCCCCGGTGCGGCACGGCGCCGCCGCACGGGGGAGGAGGTCACGACGCCGCAATTTCAGCTTAGTTTAAAAAAATAATCCTATTAGAAATGTCAAATGTATCGGCAATAAAGGCTTAACTTTTGACTGTGAGACCGCCAAGAAGAAATATTTTTGACCGGGAGGAGCGACAGAATCATCTGAGCCAAATGCATAACTTCCTGCGTAAGGTCAAATGATCTCGGATAAAATCCTACATATAATAATGTCGAGATCCCCCAAATCACAAGTACCAGTTTCAGAAGGACCACCCATGCATGAACGCAAGATTTGGCTGGCCGCTTTATAAAGAATGAAAATAAGTAGCATATATGTTCTAACTGAATGGAAGATTGTGGAAGAGAACTTGCACGTCGTTGTGCACGTATCTAATAGTGCTTTACACATGCTTACTCTCAAAAGATTCATCAAAGGCGGCCTGCTTCAAGAAAGGGTAAGAAAGCTATGTAGATGGATATCAAAAGATCTCCTAGAGGACCCCTCAAAAAAAAAAAAGATCTCCTAGAGGATAATCAGAGATCAATTAAGCTGGCCTATACCTACTTTATTTTTCCGATGTAGCTGGCACGTATCTAATGTCTGATGCATGCATGCATGGACTCCGTCTGAAAGTGCACGCATGATTTGTTTTGAAGGACTTAAAGCACTTTCTAGAATCCATCTAAGCACGCACATGTGCGCCAACTTGTGCTACTTGATTGCCATCTGCCCGTGAAACTATTTTAGGTCAAAAGAGAGGCAAAAAAAAAAATCATCTGGGATTGCAGACCACAAGATGAGCAACGGTATGACTCCATACGTTCCTACCAGAGCCCCTAAGATCCAGCATGAAGAGAAGAAAAAATCATACCAGAAGAAGAGCAATGGTATGAGCGCTCTTTCTTTTAATGCACGCATATATACCAGATTTAATGACTAGATATTCTATTGGATAGCCAATTATTAGGCCCCCATCTGAACGGTTTGTTGTAAGTGGTAAAAAAAAATTAAGTGGATGGCATAGAATTTATCAACCCCCAAGAAACAAATGAGTTTGGTATCTCTTTGTGTACCAACTACGAAATAAGATACAAGATAGATTATGTTGTCAAGGACCCCCTCCCTCTCGCGACCCACTCGCGTCAACACCCAGGCCGACTCCAGGGGGACCTAATTCCTCACGCCGCCAGCCTTCCCGCGAGGCAGATCGCTGCCGCCGCTGCCGCCGGCACTGGCCGCGGTGGTGGCGGCGCCCGACGCCTAAAGGGTTAGGGCAGGAGGGAAGCGACGGATCTCCCATCAGGCGGCTGGGGCACCTCGTCGGGGTCTTCGTGCGGCAGCCACGGCGGCGTCCTGGCTGTGCGGCGACAGCCGACGAACCCAGGGCTGGCGAGGTCCTTCGTGGGATTCTCCGCTATGCGATGGGTGGCGGCGGTGGCTGTGGATCTGGCGTCCCGACCAGATCCGTCGTGGTTCGGCTATGGCCGGCTGGCGGCGCATGATGGGACCGGGGTGGGGCGGCCGGAGGTCCTCAACCGGCTTTCCGACGGCATCATACGTCTTCATGGCGAGGTTCTGCTCGGTTCCAGCTAGCCGTCCGCCAGCAGACAGCAAATGGCCTAGGCGGCACACGTGTCAGCTTAGGTCCGTTAAGGGGTTAATGGCGTGCTTTGTCGTCCGTTGGCAGACGGCAAAGATCTTTTCATCTTTGTCGTCTGTCAGCGGACGGCAAAGACCTTTGCATCTTTGCCGTCTGGCAGCAGACGGCATAGCAGGCCACGTGGCAGCACCTGGGGGCTGACCTATTTGGCTACTTTGCAGTCCGCTGGCGGACGACAAAGATGCAATGGTTTTTGCCGTCTGCAAAGCAACCAAATAGCCATCCCATTGCCCCCAGGTTGCATAGGTAGCTGACATGTGGCATATTTGCCGTCTGCTGGCTGATGGCAAAGCTCTTTGCCGTCTGCCAGCAGGCGACAAAGATCCTATATAGCCCCTGTTTTTTCTTAAATTCATTCAATTTCACATAATTTCACACACACACACACACACACACACATGAAAATACTTTCGACAAGCATACTAACACATATACATACGAAATCATATCCCTGCCATATGGATATGATCATCCAACACATATGCAAATCAAAAGTCCATATGCAACATATATAGCTAGCCAACATATCCAACAACAAGCATATAATGGTTTCATTCATACATACATATATAGGTAACAAGTTTCACATTGTTCATCCTACAAAATCAAAACAAGAATAAAGCATAAAGAGAAGAGTAGACTCCATCAACGCAAGCTTCCTCATCTAAAGCAAATCTGCAAATTGGGAAAGAAGAAAGTTAGAAGAAGAAAAAGAAGAAGAAGATTTTTTTTTCTCTTTCTTAATCTCCCCTCCTCTCCTTTATCTTCTTCTTCTTCTAACTAAGGTAGGTAAAAATGCCATTTTATTACTAAGCTAGGTAAAAATGCTAAGTGTAGGCCATTTTAGAGCTAAGCTAGGTAAATAGGTCATTTTGGAGCTTAGTGAGGTTAGTATGTCATTTTCAAGGAAAATAAGCTAAGGCTATATCATTTTGGAGGTAACAAAGATTATCATGCCATTTTTTACCCAAGTATGCTAAGTATGTCATAAATGAACTGAAGAAGCTAAGTATAGCTCATTTTTTGTCTAACTTAGGTAATTATGCCATTTAGGAGGAAAGTAAGCTAAGTATGCATTTGTTAAGCAAAACACTAGAGAAAACTTACCCTCATCACAACAAATGCAATGAAGATCGCAACTAAGGTAACAATCGATCCAACGGCATAATGGTACCAAGCCTCATTATCAATGGCATATTTTCTAATCTTCTTAATCTTCAAGCGCATTGCATCCATCTTCAAGCGCATTGCATTCATCTTCATCTTGTGATGATCGACGACATCGGCAACATACAACTCCAATTTCATCTTCTCTTTTTCAATTCTTTTAATTTTTTCTTTCAAATACTCATTTTCTTTTTCAACTAAATTTAACTTCTTGACAAGAGGGTCAGTTGCAAATTCCAGTTCACATACCTCCTAGATTAAAATATCTCTATGTCAGTTTGATGGCCATAATTGTCATAAATGCAAAATGCAACAAATAGTTATAAAAGAGAATTTACCACATCCGAATCATAAAGCGGGCGAGAGCCGACGAGGACGTATATCAAGACCATGGAAATATGTATAACAAACAATCATACAAAGTAAGAAAATTATACAAGTAACTATATAAATCATACAATCATACAAGTAATTATATAAATCAAGTACAACATAAAAAATTGAATACCTAATAATAATCTGGATTGTCGGGTTCAATAAATGCTCTGGGATCAATAAATGCATCATCATCATCACTATCAGTAATGACGTGCTCATCATCATCATTAATAAATGCATCATCATGTGGAAGGCCACCTCTACGTAATCGGTCAAGCATTGACAGGTCATCCACAGCAGCAACCTCTTCTAGTTCAGGCTCTTCTTGTTTCGGCTGAGGGGTGAAGTCGGGTTCACTGTCGCTGTCTACTTCAATGTTCTGGGGTGAAGTAGAGCGGTTCTTGAAACGTTTTTTTGGAAAGACATGTTTCTTGGAAGAATTCCCCTTCATATGTGTCCGGGTTAATATGAGGTTCATAATCCTCTTCATTGGGGGGTGTAAGTGCATCTAGTGCCACCCCTAGTTGGTTTTGGAGTATTGACGACAAAGTTGGTTGAGGGAGTAATGCGTTTGTGAGAATTGCAGGATAACGCAGGTAGTGTCCCTCATTGATTCGGTTTACCTACCGGAGATGACCCCTAAAAATGTATGAAGACATTGAAGACAATGGTGGTATGAGAAGATATTCATATTGAAGACTATGACATGAGAAGACATTGCGTGAAGACTCTGGAGCGCGAAGACTGTGTGGATTCTTTTTTTCCTTTTCTTCTTTGTTGAGTCATAGGAACCACCGTACTGTTAAGTGGGGTCCAAGTGAACTAAGTCAGAGTGACTGAAGTGATGCTCAACTCAAATCCTATGTCTTCGAGCGAAGACAATGAGAGCAAACCTTATCCAGAGCTAGATGAGTCAGCTTTGCTTGTAGCCCAAGTAAAGTTGCCGCGTGTGTTTGAAATCTGGTCGTTGGAACACGTGTCAGTTCCTTAGTGACCCAGGGTCATTTTGGACAAATCAGGTCGGGTTGCCTAGTGGCTATAAATAGCCCACCCCCTACACCATAAATTTGTGGCTGCTCAGAGTTAGTATATGGCTTTTGTCGTTTGAGAGCAACCCACCTCTAAGCATTTGAGAGAGAGAAATCCTTGCGAGGACAAAGCCCAAACACCCAGAGCCAAAGAGTGTTAGGCATCACTGAAGTCTTTCTGTCTGTGTGACCTGAAGACTTATTACACTTGAGGACTGTGAATCCTCCAGCCTGTTAGGCGTCGCGTTCTGAGCATCCAAGAGTCATTGTGGATTGCCGGGTGAACGAAGTCTGTGAAGGTTTGGAAGTCTACCTTGAAGACTTACCAGAGTGATTGGGCGAGGACTAAGTGACCTTAGCTTAAGGGGAATAAGGTGAAGACACGGTCTTCTGAGTTGAATCTCAGCCTCCCTAACCAGACGTACAGTTGTCACAGCAACTGGAACTGGTCCAACAAATCATGTGTCTTCAACAAGCAACTGGTTCTATCTCTTCCCTCCTTTACCTTGAGTTTGTCTTCGTGAAGTCGATGCTTATCTGTCTTATCTGATTGACTTCATTGCTTGACTACTATTGTTGATTGGCTTCATACTATCTTCCATCGTGATCCTACTACCTAGCTGCTATTAGTCTTCGTATGTTAACGCTATTGCATACTTGACTATGGCTTGCTTGTTGTAGTTTATCTTCTGCTGCATATCAATTAGGTTATTTCTATTGTTTGTCTTCGAAACTTCCACGTTTTGATGACTTTGATAAAAATCGTCTATTCACCCCCCCCTCTAGTCGATAACTAGCACTTTCAATTGGTATCAGAGCAAGGTACTCCCTTGTTCTGTGTGATTCGGTTTAACCACCTGGAGTTTAGCTATGTTGACTGCAGGGATAGTCAAAGTCTCCGCTGCTTGCCCCGTGTTTGATGGAACAGAATATCCCTACTGGAAGAATAAGATGCGCATGCATCTTGAAGCCATTGATGTCGACCTCTGGTATGTCGTCAAGAATGGCGTTCCCAAAACTGGTGAAGGTGTCACCCCTACTGATGTCAAGAAGTTCATTCAACTGGACTCGACTGCAAAGAACATCATCTGTGGTCATCTGACCAAAGGACAGTATGGCCGCGTGAGTGCTCTGGAAACGTCAAAACTAGTCTGGGACTGGCTATCCAAGGTCAACGAAGGCGTCTCTACTTAGAGAGACCAGAGAATCAGTGTTCTTCGTAATCTCTTCAACCGCTTCAAGAGAAACGACAATGAAAATGTCCAGCTCACATTTGATCGCCTCACCGACATCACAAATGAGCTTCAGGCTCTCGGTGCCACTGAGATCACCAAGCATGAAATTGTCAAGACACTGCCGAGATCACTTGACACCTCCTTTGACACCCTTTCCCTCATGATACAAGAACGTCCTGACTTCAAGACACTCGATCCGTCTGATATACTTGAGAGGCTCAACACACATGAGTTCCAGCTTTCTGAGAAAAGAGATATCTATGGCCCCAACTATGGCCGAACTCGTGCTTTGAAGGCAAAAGTTGTTTCCTCATCTGAAGAAGAAGAATCTGACTGCGGTTCTGACGATCCTGAAGACATTGGAAGGGAGCTTGCTATGCTTGTGAAGAAGTTCCAGAAATTCACCAAGAAGAAGGGCTTCAGAAAGTCTTCACGATCCAGTTCAAGAAATGATGAAGCTTCCACTCAAGACAACAAGAAGAGAACATGTCACAAGTGTAAGAAGCCTGGGCACTACATCTCTGAGTGTCCTTAGTGGGACAATGAGAAGAAGAAGAAGAAGAGCAAGGAATATGACTCCGATGACAAGAAGAAGAAGAAATCTTCGAAGTCTTCTTCCAAGTCCTCATCAAGGTCTTCATCTCACAAGAAGAGCTCATCTGACAAGGCTCGTGCTTTTGTTGGCAAGGAAATGGATTCAGAGGAGGAGTCTGCTTTTGAGGAGGCAGAGGTGGAATCTGAAGCTGAGTCCGACTCTGGCGTTGCAAGTCTGGCTCTGGCCACAGCCTACGTCACAAAGTCCATCTTCAACACTGAAGACAATGACTCCCACACCAACGCTGATGATGACAAGGACGATCCCGCTCCCACCTACTGCTTCATGGCACGTGGTGCCAAGGTAAAATCGCGCGATGCTTACTTTCAAACATCAAGTGAAGATGACTCTGATTGTGAATCTAAACCCAGCTACAAAACACTTGCTAAAATTGCTACTGAACAGCAAAGGGCTATGGAACATACTCAAAAACTGTTAGACAAAAGCGATGACCTGTTGGATGCGGAAATGACACGTTCATAGTCCTTTGTTGAAGACATAAAAAATCTTCATGCTAAGTATCAAGAACTTGAAAGTCTTCATGAGACGCTCTCAACCACTTATGAAAAGCTCTCCTATGATTATCTTCAAAGGAAGCAAGATCTTGAGAAACTGAAAGTGGCTCATGAAGATCTTCAAAAAGAGAATGAGTCATTTCGCGCTCAACAGTTCAGTCCCGCTCAGGATGAATTTGAACCACCATGCTTAAAATGCATTGAGCGTGATAATGCTGCCTCTGTTGCTGAATGTTCCACTGCTGTTACTGTTGCTCTGTCTTCAACTACTGATGTGGTAGCTAACCCCTCTTCTAAGGATACCACTACTATTGCTGATGAAAATGCTAGGTTGAAGACATTGCTTGAAACAGGGATGTACAAAAGTTTGAAGGGACATCAGACACTTTGTGATGTCCTCAAAAAGCAGATTCTGAACTGAAACCCTAGGAAAGAGGGTGTTGGGTTCGAGAGGAAAATGAATGCTGATGGTTCCTATTGGAAGCCTGAGCAGTATCCCAAAACCACATGGGTTGCTGCAAAGGAACCTTCAGTGGATCCATCCACTTTATCTGGATTTACCTGCGCTAACCCTATTATCATTGATGAATCCTTTGATGCAAACTATAAACTGTTCAAAAATCAGAATGGTGAAGTGTTTGCCAGGTATATTGGTACTAACTGCAGGAATGGACCTCCTATGAAGAAGATCTGGGTTCCCAAAAGCTGCCTTGAGAATCTTCCAGTGAATGTCATCATGACACCACCAGGGAAGAAGACAAACCCCAGATCAAAGGCATCATATGGTCCAATGGCTACTTACGAACACAGGACTCACTTGAGTCACCCTAACGCCAATGTTTTGCAGGGAAATCATACTCAGACTCATGAATATGAGCGTGTGTCTTCAAACCGCTATGTTCATAGAACTAAGAACTTTTCTGCTTATTCACATGAGTATCATTCATCTCCTGCAAAGCTATTTGCTAGGGCTTCAAAGCCGAAATTCTCAGATGCTGCACTTAGACTCATTGCTTCTAAGCCACCCCTAAAGATGTGGGTGGTGAAGAAGAATTAACTCTCTTTTGCAGAACATGGTCTCCAGCCAGCAATCAATGGCGTCCGATACTATTGCTGGGGACCTAAAACATAAAGGGACACATGATAAAATGACTTACTATGTATTCCACATATGAATCGCTTACCTGTCATACTATGTGCTAACTTTCATCTATGCTGTGATATTCCATGTATGCATCAACTGCTTATGCTTCACAACATACCTTGTGAAGCCTATCCTCCTAACTGCACTGTAGGGCATGTCACCAAAAGCTTCAAAATGGATTATTGACAGCGGATGCACTAATCATATGACTGGTGATCGAAGTCTTCTCATGGACTCAACCTTATGTCCATCCGACAAGAGTCAAATCACATTTGCTGACACTAGTAAAGGCAAGGTATTGGGTCTAGGTACAGTTGCAATCTCAAAGGATCAACACATGGATAAAGTGATGCTTGTTGAATCCCTTGGATTCAACTTAATGTCCGTCTCAATGCTTTGTGACTTAAACATGATTGTGATATTTGGAAAATATCGTTGCCTTGTACTAATGGAATCTGACAAGTCTCTAGTCTTTAAAGGGTATAGGAAAGGTGATCTATACATGGTAGATTTCTCAGCAGGTCCACAGCTTGCCGTATGTCTTCTTGCAAAAGCTTCAGAATGCTGGCTCTGGCATCGAAGGCTAGGGCACGCTGGCATGAGGAACTTGCACACTCTCGTCAAGAAGAAGCATGTCATAGGCATCGAAGGTGTCAAGTTCAAGAAAGATCATTTGTGTGGTGCTTGCGAAGCTGGGAAGATGACAAGGGCCAAGCATCCCTCGAAGACAATCATGACAACATCTCAACCCTTCGAGCTGCTACACATGGACTTATTTGGACCTACTCACTACTCCACCCTCACAACAACGGCGTGTCTCTATGGCTTCGTTATTGTTGATGACTACTCAAGATATACATGGGTGCACATAATTCTCTACAAGACTGAAGTACAAGATGTCTTCAGACGATTCGCCAATCGAGCAATGAACAATTATGGCATCAAGATCAAGCATATCAGAAGTGATAACGGCACTGAATTCAAGAACACCAGCCTTGATCTTTATCTGGATACAATGGGAATCACTCATGGATTTTCTGCTCCATACACACCTCAGCAAAACGGCATTGTAGAGCGCAAGAACAGAACCCTCATCGAGATGGCTCGAACAATGCTTGACGAGTACAAGACACCAAGAAAGTTCTAGCCTGAAGCCATTGATACAGCTTGTCACATCATCACCCGTGTCTACATCCATAAGCTTCTGGGCAAAACATCCTTTGAGCTCCTTAATGGCAAGAAGCCAAATGTCAGTTACTTTAGAGTCTTTGGAGCTAGATGCTGGATCAAGGATCCCCATCACAAGTCAAAATTTGAACCCAAAGCTCACGAAGGCTTCATGCTTGGCTATGGAAAGGATTCGCACTCTTACAGAGTCTTCAACCTCTTCCACTACAAAATCGTTGAAACAGTGGATGTGCAATTTGATGAAACCAATGGTTCACAACGAGAGCTCCTGCCAAGCACACTTGATGAAGCTCCTTCCTGTGAATCTATCAAGTTGATGGGAACTTGTGAGATCATGCCCTCTGAAGCACAGCCTAAAGAGGAACTTATCATTTCTGCACCAAACCAACCTGAAGACAATGCTCAGACCGAAGACAATACTTCCAATGATGACAATGATCAGCATGAGCAAGGTCTTCGTCCAGTTCACCCCCGTGTTGCAAATGAAGTACATATTGAGAAGATAATTGACAACATCAATGCACCTGGTCCGCTTACTCGGTCAAGAGCAACACAGTTAGCAAACTTCTGTGGGCACTTTTCATTTGTGTCAATATCAGAACCGAAGAAACTTGTTGAAGCTTTTATGGAACCTGAATGGATTCAAGCCATGCAAGAAGAACTTCAACAGTTCAAGCTGAATAATGTTTGGGAACTTGTCAAGCGACCTGACCCTCGTAAGCATAACATTATAGGAACAAAATGGATATATCGAAACAAGCAAGATGAGCATGGTCAAGTCGTCAGAAACAAAGCACGTCTTGTGGCTCAAGGATATACTCAAGTTGAAGGAATTGACTTCGATGAAACATTTGCTCATGTTGCCAGGCTTGAAGCTATTCGCATACTGCTAGCCTATGCTAATCATCACAACATCTTGCTATATCAAATGGATGTGAAAAGTGCATTTCTCAATGGCAAGATTGAAGAAGAAGTGTATGTCGCACAACCACCTGGCTTTGAAGATCCAAAACATCCTGATATGGTGTACAAGCTAAACAAAGCACTGTATGGCCTCAAACAAGCTCCTCGTGCCTGGTATGATACAATCAAAGACTTCCTGAAGAGCAAAGGCTTCAAACCAGTATCCCTCGATCCCACACTCTTCACGAAGACATATGATGGTGAACTATTTGTGTGCCAAATATATGTGGATGACATAATCTTCGGCTGCACCAACCAGAAGTACAGTGATGAGTTTGGGTACATGATGCAAGAGCAATATCAAATGTCCATGATGGGTGAGCTGAAGTTCTTCCTTGGTATTCAAATTCATCAGCAAAGCAATGGCATCTTCATATCTCAAGAAAAGTACCTCAAAGATTGTCTGAAGAAGTTTGGAATGGAAGACTGCAAAGGCTACACGACGCCAATGCCAGCCAAACACCATCTTGGTCCCGACAACAATGGTAAAGTGTTCGATCAAAAGGTATACCGTTCCATGATTGGTTCTTTGCTTTATTTATGTGCATCTAGGCCAGATATTATGCTTAGTGTTTGTATGTGTGCTCGATTCCAAGCGGCACCAAAGGAATCGCATCACTTAGCCGTGAAGCGAATTCTTCTATATTTGGCTTACACCCTAACACTCGGATTATGGTATCCAAAGGGCTCAAGGTTTGACCTAGTTGGATTCTCGGATGCTGATTATGCTGGTGACAAGGTGGATCGCAAGTCTACATCAGGCACATGTCATTTTCTTGGTCGATCACTTGTCTGTTGGTCTTCAAAGAAGCAGAACTATGTATCACTCTCAACTGCTAAATCTGAATACATTGCTACTGGATCCTGTTGTGCTCAGCTTCTATGGATGAAGCAAACTCTCAAGGATTATGGCATCAACCTGAAACAAGTACCTCTCTTCTGCGACAATGAAAGTGCCATCAAGATAGCCAACAATCCAGTCCAGCACTCGAAGACAAAGCACATTGAAATACGTCATCACTTTCTCAGAGATCATGTTATGAAGAAAGATATAGATATCATGCACGTCAACACTGAAGAGCAACTGGCAGATATCTTCACAAAGCCCTTGGATGAGAAAAGGTTTTGCAAGTTACGGTGTGAGCTAAATATCTTGGAATCCTCTAATGTCCTGTGATCAGGCACACATCCTAACACTTATGCATGTTGATGACTTAGATGTGCAACACACGAAGTAAGGTATATCTTCAATCAATGAAGATTTACACTCTGAGTGTGAATACATTAACATGGAATTTGACTTCGGAGCGCCATGATAATTGTGCGTCGTGTCTGGGTCTAATACTTCCTATACGGTGGGTAACGCCACCACCAAATTTCTCTGTTTGAAGTGTTTCACTCATGGCGTTACTTTTGCAAAGACTTCGCATTTGGTTTGTCTTCAGTTTCTATTTATCTTCATGATTTT
>NC_041387.1:68336387-68478004 GCF_002162155.2 Triticum dicoccoides | reverse complement strand
GTCCTCTACATCATTCACTTATAGCTATATCTTCAAGTTGAATCTTTTGAACTAAGTGATTGTGATCGGACCCTAACCCCTCTATGCTTTCTATCTCAAACTCTATCTGTCCAAATCATATGCATTCTATTGAAACTGTCGAATGTCTTCTCTGCGTCCTAGTCAGCAGAAGACACAGAGACAAACATCAAGTCCTATTTAAATGATTCATCTTTATTCTCTAAATCCGGAGAAGCCGGAACAACTCTCCGACATGCCTGGCGGGCGTGGGAATGTGGGACAACTCTATGTACGTTGCATGCTTGCCACGTGTCCCACGGATGTGAACAGACAGGGGCACCTGCGTAATTGCGCTGTGCTGCACACCTACTTATAAATACGTGTCCCCTGCGGTCAAGAAAACCTTATTTCACCTCTCCACCTCATCAAAACCCTAGCGCCACCGCTAGCTCGTGACGACGCCGGTGACGAAGCGCTTAGCTGCCGCGACTTCTCTGACGCCGTCCTCACGCCGGCCGCGGACATCGTCCTCTCCGCCGTGGCCGTAGGTGTCCTCCGTCGCCAAGTTAGGGCACGATGGGCTGAACTGCTCGGTCTCCTATTCTTCCCGTCTAGCAGTTCGTTGTGCGGTAATTATAACTCTATTTTTACCACCTTTTTGATCTTCATAGATTCATCCTACTTACCGAAAGTGGTTTCTACCTACTCAATCTTAGATCTATTTTGTCTGCATCTCACAATGCCTAGTCTATTCACTTAGATTTCCTATCTAGTTTGATTCCTCACTTGTACTTATTCACGGATTGGTACAAATCTGGAACCAACTCACCACATATAAGTGAATGACTTCGCATCATGAGGTCAATGTCTTCAAATTGACTTATCTTCAAAAATCTTCTGAGAATGCATATGACCTCTTCCCCTTCCCTCGCATCTATAATGCTGTCACAGGTACATGTCCGTGGAGAATCGCTTGGTTCTCATAGTCTGCATTCATTTGCAGAATACTTACAGCATCATATCAATTCTCCTAAAGCCAGTTCCTGTCTGACCAGCAAGGGAAAGCCTTTGAAGCCTTTGAACATATTGAAACCGTTCAGTTTGAAGTTCATGGCTACGGAGAAATCTGTCAGGAAGGGTGGCAGACAGCGTCGTGGGGGAACTTCAAAGGATCTGCCTGGGAATCTAGCAGAAATGTATAAAACAGATCCTGAAGAAGATTACAATCAGCGCAAGACTCGAATCCAATGGATTCGACGCTATTGGGCTGAACAGTGGTACAAGTACAAGTTCGTCACCTAGGAGTACGCAGAGAAAAATGCTATCAAAAGCCCTTGGGGTGATATTATCTATCGAGGCCTTCCCCCCAAGAACAAAGCTGAAGCCATTGCGCAAGAATTCTATCCTTGCATGGTCCATGGACCACAGCCTGAAGAAGCCGACCCAACATCATTGCTCGGGTGTCGTGACGACAGTCTCTTCAAGCGCAACCTCCAGTTTGCTAAGGCTTCAGCAAAGGAAAACAAGAAGTCATGGGGATTAGACTTCAATCCTGGCCCCTCTGCTCCGTGTGAGGATGGCACACGTGAAGCTGAAGAAAATAGAATTGGCCCCTTTGCAAACCTTGATGGCCTCATCTCCTACATCTTGGTACAAGGTGCCAAAGTGGATCATTCTAACAATGAGGCTGATTCTGATGAAGCCCCAACTCCTCCTTCGAAGCCACAGAAGCAAAAGAAGCTAAAGGCTTCTAAATCAGCACCTCCAAAAGCTTTATGTGCGAAGCCTCTGGCCATTGCACCTCCTGAAGCCAGTGTGCAGTTTGAAGATCAATCCCGTATCTCCAAGAAGACGGAGAAGAAAAAGGAACTTGTCAGGCATACTAATCAAGCCTTGACTCCTGCCGCTATACTGCGTGAAGATCCCATTGATCTGTCTAGTGATGAAGATCTTGCAGATGATGCCCTTGAGCAATTGATCAAAAGCAAGGAAGAAGCTGAAATCTTCAACAACTTGCCTCTCTTTAATGTGGCAATCATTCATAACTTCATTGATGAGTGGTTTGACACCCCCAACCTCAGCTTTGACGATCTGTAGCTTCCCATTGGCCTCAGCGTCGCCTTTAATGGCGCCATTGCTTCTGAGCTAGCTCTTGCTCAGCGCATTGTTGAGCTGAAGAACAAAATTGATTATGAAAAGGCTCAGTTCAAGAAGCATGTTGCGAAGCTCAGTGTGCAGGATGTCAAAAACTTCAAGGTCATGCTGCATGAGCTTAAAGAAGCTTTTCTGAAGAAGCGCCAAGAAGCTCAAGGCTCTCATGAGCGCATGAAGAGTTTGGCTGATAAGTGTGTGCTTGCCTACAATGAGGCTGAGAAGCGAAAGTCACTTGGCCGTCCTGGCATTGACCCCAGGATGGTTACAAAGAAAAAGAAGAAGCTTCCTGCTGACCAGCCTGCACCCTCAAGCCAAGAAGCACCTCACATTATCTTCCCAAGTAGCATGACTGGCTCGAAGCCAAAGGTCACCACAACCGCTTCTGAACAGAAGAAGACGAGGGCTGCCGAGGCTGAAGCCAGAAAGAGGAAGAATACTGAAGCCTCTGATGCTTCTCCCTCCAAGAAGAAGCGCAAGACCAAGAAAAATCGGGCTGCTCCCAGAGAGCCTCTGGTTGTCGAACCCATCTCAATGGTTTAACCTGCGTCTGAACATCAAGAAAGATAGATGATCGTTCATGAGCCTGCTCCCTTAGAGGCTCATGAAGCTGAAGATATTCCAGCAGCTGAACCCACCGCTGCTGAAGACATTGGTCATGATGACAATGTAGCTGATGATGAAGTTCTTCCTCAGATCGAACATGACGTGGTATCATCGCCTGTTCATACAAACAGCGAACTCATCAGCATTGGTCGTCCACTGACGCCAATTGCTCAGGATGCATCATGGGCTGATCACCCACAGCAACAAGACTTCCCCAGTACTCCCCAACAACAACAAACCACACCATCCGTACAAATTGAAGAGGATGAGGACCTGCCCACTCCATCTCCAAAGGCGTCGCCTGTACTACAAAGGCTTCGCAAAGGACCAAGGCCTCAAGTCCCTCTTCCGAGCGTTCCAGAAGGAGAAGTGTACCGTCAACTTGTTGCACGTCAAGTGTTCTCTGAAGCCACTCCAACTGTGAATGTCTCTGTGTCTGAAGCACAAGCTGCTGAAGACAATCCGGCTGCATCAGCCGATGAGGAACGTCAAGAAGAACGTGTCCAAACTCCCCCCATGCCTGAAGAAACAGTTCATGAAGTGAACGTGTTTGTGCCTGAAGCTAATGAGGCCACTACACCTGAAGCTAATGAGGCCACTGCACGTGAAGCACCTGTTGTGCAGCCTGAAGCCTCAGCTGCTGCCACTGCTCCTGTTCCGCCCCCAAGGCCCTATACAATCGAGCAAGCATACAACCATGGCGAGCTAATCATAGTAAGATGGCCCGTTCTGGTCCCTCCGCCTAATGTCTCTGGTCCTCAATTTGACTATCACATTGAGCATAGGCCTCAGGTCCAGAAGCCCAAGCCAAGACTGCCAAGGTTTCCAGGTACTCCAAACTCCCCATGGTCTTTCAATGCAAATGGCTTCAAGAGCCACAACACATTCTTTGACAGCTCAAAGAACCCCTACATGAAGCCAAGAATATCATCAGATCGGTTCTGGAGTCATCAGCAGCGAAGCTATTACTCATGTGTTCTGTATGATCAAGGGCGCATTTTCCCTCATATGCGTCTCGACACTGAAGCCATTACTGGACTGCCCTGCTTAGAAGAAGCACTTGACTGCTTTCGTGATGCTGGCCTGCTCAGTTTTGTCACAGATAAAGAACACTGGAATGAAGAGCTCTTGCTTCAATTCTATGCTACTCTACACATTCGCGGCTACAACAGAGATATCAAGACATGGGTTCTCGAGTGAATGACCGGAAATGTTCATCATGAAGCCAAAGCTATGGATATCATTGAGCTTACAGGGCTAGCCACTCCTGGAGAACTATATGAACCTGGTTGTCAAAATCACCGCAATGCTTTGGAAAGCATCTTCCATAAGCCTGAACCAAATATGAGTCAGATGCTGAGCATGATGAAGCCTCTGCCACGTGATGCTGAATATCCAACAAAGTTCTTTGTTGAAGACCTTGAGTATCTGCCACGCACCATATATCACATCATCAGGCGAACTCTATGGCCTATCAAAGGACACTCATCAGCGGCAAAGCTTGAAGGAGCTATGAAGACTTTGGTCTTCTACATTCTCAATGGCATCAGCTTCAATGCGCAAGATTTCTTCATCAGGCAACTGGCTGCATCTGGATCTGATCTGTTTGGTCTGAAGTTTTATGCTCCATGGGTCATGCGCCTCATCAAGCGACACTCATCTGTCAACTATCAACCTTCTGCTCGCAATCATGTGATTTTTCTACCTGAGGTTGATATGTCAGTTGAAGCTATATACCCTGAACCTGCCAAGAAGCCTCTTTGTCTTCAGAATGCCGAGCACCAAAACTTCACTCAGCCTATTGAAGGTGTTCAAGCAGCAACACGAATCTATCCATTGGCTGGAAACACTCGTCTGCCTCATCGAGCACCTACTGAAGCCACTGAAAGCACCATTGCACAAAGGCCTCGAAAGCGTTCTCGCGTTCTCAATGACCGAGAACTTCTTGTGGCCCTTCATCAGAAACAGGATAAGCATCATTTCTGGCTCAAGAGACAGATGCAAAGCCTCTTGGTGGATGTCAATCGCATTCGCAACCTTGCCACCAAGAATGCCTTTATTGCTCATGAAACTTGCCGGCGATCATGGAAGAGTTTGACCCTGCTCAGTGTTGAAGCTGATCTTCAAGACGATGGCTTCAATGAAAGATTCCAGTTTGACTCCACTCCTCCATGGACTGCTGTCCTACGTCGTACTCCATCTCTTGAAGACTCTGAATATTCTTCCTCCGCGGCAACGGTAAATGCCAGAGTGATCGATGATGAAGATGATGCTACTTCACCACCTCCTACAACTGCGTGCATCGACACTACACCAAGTTCATCTACACCGCCACCCAACGACGACAACCCTGCTGCTTCACCTACTGATGTTGACGAGTAGATGCTCTATGTCTTCAAACCTTTTTGGTCCTTACTGACAAAAGGGGGAGAAGCGTATGAGTTGATAGTCTTCAAGCGGGTTCATATGGGCGGTTGCATTATATTTTGCTGCATGCTTACAACTCTTGCCTTTTGAAACATTTCATTCTCTGAGTTGTAACACCTAAACTTGATGGTCGTCTGCTACTTATTTGCTTTACTGTGATGCGATGATAACTTCCGCACTTAGATCATTCTGCAGACGTCCATTTTTCATTATGCATGTCATTCTACTTACTATATCAGTTCATGCATGATGAATTATCTTCATAACTTGAAGTGGATCTCCACAAGTACAACTTGCCATGTGCATTTGCATTCCAAAAGCAAATTACTTACATGCACATCTTCAGGGGAGCCCTTGCAACTTATGAAGACTATTTCCTATCCTTATAATTTCACATATTTATCCCCGTTGAAAACTTCAACCAGTTTGTCATCAATCACCAAAAAGGGGGAGATTGTAAGTGCATCTAGTGCCACCCCTAGTTGGTTTTGGAGTATTGACGACAAAGTTGGTTGAGGGACTAATGCGTTTGTGAGAATTGCAGGATAACGTAGGTAGTGTCCCTCATTGATTCGGTTTACCTACCGGAGATGACCCCTAAAAATGTATGAAGACATTGAAGACAATGGTGGTATGAGAAGATATTCATATTGAAGACTATGACATGAGAAGACATTGTGTGAAGACTCTGGAGCGTGAAGACTGTGTGGATTCGTTGTTTCCTTTTCTTCTTTGTTGAGTCATAGGAACCACCATACTGTTAAGTGGGGTCCAAGTGAACTAAGTCAGAGTGACTGAAGTGATGCTCAACTCAAATCCTATGTCTTCGAGCGAAGACAATGAGAGCAAACCTTATCCAGAGTTGGATGAGTCAGCTTTGCTTGTAGCCCAAGTAAAGTTGCCGCGTGTGTTTGAAATCTAACCGTTGGAACACGTGTCAGTTCCTTAGTGACCCAGGGTCATTTTGGACAAATCAGGTCGGGTTGCCTAGTGGCTATAAATAGCCCACCCCCTACACCATAAATTTGTGGCTGCTCAGAGTTAGTATACGACTTTTGTCGTTTGAGAGCAACCCACCTCGAAGCATTTGAGAGAGATAAATCCTTGCGAGGACAAAGCCCAAACACCCAGAGCCAAAGAGTGTTAGGCATCACTGAAGTCTTTCCGTCTATGTGACCTGAAGACTTATTACACTTGAGGACTGTGAATCCTCCAGCCGGTTAGGCGTCGCGTTCTGAGCATCCAAGAGTCATTGTGGATTGCCGGGTGAACGAAGTCTGTGAAGGTTTGGAAGTCTACCTTGAAAACTTACAGAGTGATTGGGCGAGGACTAAGTGACCTTAGCTCAAGGGGAATAAGGTGAATACACGGTCTTCTGAGTTGAATCTCAGCCTCCCTAACCAGACGTACAGTTGTCACAGCAACTGGAACTGGTCCAACAAATCATGTGTCTTCAACAAGCAACTGGTTCTATCTCTTCCCTCCTTTACCTTGAGTTTGTCTTCGTGAAGTCGATGCTTATCTGTCTTATCTGATTGACTTCATTGCTTGACTACTATTGTTGATTGGCTTCATACTATCTTCCATCCTGATCCTACTACCTAGCTGCTATTAGTCTTCGTACGTTAACGCTATTGCATACTTGACTATGGCTTGCTTGTTGTAGTTTATCTTCCGCTACATATTAATTAGGTTATTTCTATTGTTTGTCTTCGAAACTTCCAAGTTTTGATGACTTTGATAAAAATCGCCTATTCACCCCCCTCTAGTCGATAACTAGCACTTTCAGGGGGAGGTGGTCTAACACGTGGCGACACTTCATAAACGACATCCCAACCATTGAGATTTGGATCACTTTGACAGGCCCACGGTAGATAGAAAACTTGGGTTTCCTATTGAGCCATAATATATACATCAGGAACATCCAAATGGGTGCTTTGTTTGATTTCCACTAGCCCTATATGTTCATGAGTCCTTCTAGTCTCCTTCAGCTAGAACCAATAACATTTCAAGACTACGACGTTTGGTGGGTTTGCGCCATAGAATTGAAGTTCATAAATTTCTTCAACTCTTCCATAATACTCGGTATCTCCTTCGCCGATAGCAGGGACACAACGGGGATTGGCATACGCCAAAGAACATTAACGGGGATTTTGGTCTGCGTCTTCTCACCCATACCATTGTCTACCACAACATACCTGGATGACTTGCAAATGGGAAAATAGTTCAAGTACGCATACTGAAGCCTAAATAAGGCACATCCATTCTCACAGGCATGTATCTTCTCATAGGGCATCTTAAGAGCACGGAGGATTTTGTCTGACTGGTACAGGTTTGCAGGTAGTACATGGCCTTTGGGTAGAAAACATCCAAATATTGTCATCATCGCGTCGTAGCATTCTTTGCTCAAGTTGAATTGAGCCTTCAGAGCCATTATTTGTGAGATGGCATCCAGCTGACAAAGCTCAGTGTGCTCATGGAGAGGACGTTTTGAAGACTCCAACATTTCATTGAAGGCCTGGTCTTGCACCATGTCTTGCATCCGGTACCATGCTCGTCGGTGCGACTATGAAGCACCTTAGCTCTGGCACATTGGGCAGACTCGCCATGAAATATCCACACCGTATAATCTGGCGTAAAATCCCTCTTCGCAGGTGTTTGCCCGTTTCATTGTCTGTCCTCTGTGCCAATTGTTGCACCCAGCACAGGGGCACCAGGTTGTCCTCTAGCCATTTGCAAATGCGGCTCTCAGAAACCCCTTGGTTTTTGTTAACCATTCAATGGTCATGTCTTTCTGACTAGTGTGACCGGTGTAGATCCGCGCACGATCACTCATCTTACCTAGCTACTGGACACATAATATATCAACATGTATATATTCATAAGTTAATGGAGTTTGTCACTTTTATTACGTCCATGCAACCTAGACGCTAATAGGTAAAGACAAGTCCTAATCCCACCCGAGTAACTGTAGATTGGGTTCGTTTTCCCATGCTCTGCTCCGGATCCAAAATTTTGGCAGCACCTCCCTGCTATTCTCCTGATACACGTCTCGGCAATAAGCAGAGAGGATGTGTACCCAGAGAACAACAGGGAGGCACTGGCAAAATTCTGCATCGGATCCGGAGCAGAGCATATGGGAAAACTAATCCAATCTACACATACTCGGGCTGTCTATGGATAACGTTGGACAATTTGAAAGAATCACGGTTATAAATATGCAAATGCATGCATATTTATATATGTAACCCTTTCGAATGGGAGACGCATAGTGGTCACGCATACTGATGATTGAAGACACCTATAGCTAGCAAGTTTCATCAGCACGAAAACTAGAACAGAGCAAATGAAGGGGGAAGGAGGAGATGTCATTTGTGCTCACCCACGAACGCATGGGCGGAGCTCGTCGAACACTAGACCCTCGCAGCGACGAAAAAACTTCACATTTAAATCGAAAGATGAGTAACATAGCAATATTTAGAACAAGACAAGCAGGTTAGGGGGTTCCTCGGCGTCGATGCAACCCTAAATAGCAAGTATCATCAGTGTGAGATACATGTGATGCTCAGCGTTGAACACTAGATCCACGGCCCACAAGTGATGTTGGCGCCAGGCGTCCCGCAACAATAGTTCTGGGGGCCGATGTAGGTCGAACACCTTGGCGAATTTTTCTGGCAGCCTCTGCGATGAGGATTAAAGCAAAGTTTTGAAACTTCAAACAACCAAACCGACTTGAGTCAGTTTGGGTGTTTCAAGTTTCAACACTTGACTTTTAATCGTCATCGCTGAGGATGCAAGACAAATTCGCATAGGCGTGAAGGAAATATTCCCTAGAGGCAATAATAAAGTTGTTATTTATATTTCCTTATATCATGATAAATGTTTATTATTCATGCTAGAATTGTATTAACCGGAAACTTAGTACATGTGTGAATACATAGACAAACATAGTGTCACTAGTATGCCTCTACTTGACTAGCTCGTTGAATCAAAGATGGTTAAGTTTCCTAGCCATAGACATGAGTTGTCATTTGATTAACGGGATCACATCATTAGAGAATGATGTGACTGACTTGACCCATTCCGTTAGCTTAGCACTTGATCGTTTAGTTTGTTGCTATTGCTTTCTTCATGACTTATACATGTTCCTATGACTATGAGATTATGCAACTCCCGAATACCGGAGGAACACTTTGTGTGCTACCAAACGTCACAACGTAACTATGTGATTATCAAGGTTGGAAAAAGCGATAGGCGTAAGCGAGGCGGTTGGCCTTCGCCTAGTGCCTAGGTGGTGCTTAAGTGCCCTAGGCGTAGCCTAGGCGGTTATATAATTTTTACTACTAGAGTGTATATGTGGTTATTATATGTGTATTTTATTAATTCAGGGCATATAAGTATGTTAAGTACCAGCTACTACGATTGTAATATGACCCTTTTGGCATATCAGTGCAATATGGCATCATTTCTTGCTTGGGTAGACAATTCCTTTCTTGCTCTGCCTAGACTTCTGCTTATGCCCTAGGCGAGGCGTTTGGCCATTGCCTAGCGCCTTGGCGTGCCTAAGCGCCTCCTAGGCACTGCCTTTTCCAACAGAGGTGATTATAAAGGTGCTCTATAGGTGTCTTCGATGGTACTTGTTGAGTTGGCATAGATTGAGATTAGGATTTGTCACTCCGACTGTCGGAGAGGTAACTTTGGGCCCTCTCGGTAATGCACATCACTATAAGCCTTGCAAGCTATGTGACTAATGAGTTAGTTGCGGGATGATGCATGACAAAACGAGTAAAGAGACTTGCTCATAACGAGATTGAACTAGGTATGGTGATACCGACGATCGAATCTCGGGCAAGTAACATACCAATGACAAAGGGAACAATGTATGTTGTTATGCGGTTTGACCGATAAAGATCTTCATAGAATATGTAGGAGCCAATATGAGCATCCAGGTTCCGATATTGGTTATTAACCGGAGACGTGTCTCGGTCATGTCTACATAGTTCTCGAACCCGTAGGGTCCGCATGCTTAACGTTTGGTGACGATCGGTATTATGAGTTTATGTGTTTTGATGTACCGAAGGTAGTTCGGAGTCTCGGATATGTTCACGAACATGAAGAGGAGTCTCGAAATGGTTGAGACATAAAGATTGATATATTGTAAGGTTATATTCGGACGCCAGAAGGGTTCTGGGGGGCACTGGATAAATACCGGAGTACCGGGAGGTTATCGAAAACCACCGGGGAGCTTATGGGCCTTAATGGGCTTGAGGGAGAGAGAGAGAGAGAGGGGCTGGCTAGGGCTGCCCCCTCCCAAGCCTAGTCCGAATTGCACTAGGGGGGAGGGGCGGCGCCCCTCCTTCCTTCTCCTCCTCTCCTTCCCTTCGCCCTTCTCCTACTCCTACTAGGAAAGGGGAGTCCTACTCCCGGTGGGAGTAGGACTCCCCCCTTGGCGCACCCTCCTGTAGGATCTAAAGTATGTCTAGAGGGGGGGTGATTAGACTATTTTACCAAATAAAAACTTATCCTTTTCCCAATTTTAGTTCTTGGCAGATTTTAGCAACTATGAACAAGTCAAGCAATCTTAACACAATTCAAGCAAGCATGCAAAGAGTATATGAGCAGCAGAAAGTAACGCATGCAACTTGCAAGAATGTAAAGGGAAGGGTTTGGAGAGTGCAAATGCAAGAGGAGACACGGATGTTTTTGTCGTGGTTCCGATAGGTGGTGCTATCGTACATCCACGTTGATGGAGACTTCAACCCACGAAGGGTAACAGCTGCGCGAGTCCACGGAGGGATCCACCCACGAAGGGTCCACGAAGAAGCAACCTTGTCTATCCCACCATGGCCGTCGCCCACGAAGGACTTGCCTCACTAGCGGTAGATCTTCACGAAGTAGGCGATCTCCTTGCCCTTACAAACTCCTTGGTTCAACTCCACAATCTTGTCGGAGGCTCCCAAGTGACACCTAGCCAATCTAGGAGACACCACTCTCCAAGAAGTAACAAATGGTGTGTTGATGATGAACTCCTTGCCCTTGTGCTTCAAATGATAGTCTCCCCAACACTCAACTCTCTCTCACAGGATTTGGATTTGGTGGAAAGAAGATTTGAGTGGAAAGCAACTTGGGGAAGGCTAGAGATCAAGATTCATATGGTAGGAATGGAATTTCTTGGTCTCAACACATGAGTAAGTGGTTCTCTCTCAAAAAATGTAAGTTGGAAGTGTAGGTTCGTTCTGATGGCTCTCTCCACGAATGAAGAGGAGGTGGAGGGGTATATATAGCATCCACACAAAATCTAACCGTTACACACAACTTACCAATCTCGGTGGGACGGAATTGAGAAACTCGGTTGGACCGATTCAGCAAATCTAGTGACCCTTAGGATTTTCGGTGGGAACGACATGCAACTCGGTAGGACCGATATGGTTAGGGTTAGGGCATAACATAATCTCGGTGAGACCGATTACACAAACTCGGTGAGACCGATTTTGGTAATAAGCTAACCAGAGAGTTGACCAGGTAAACTCGGTGCGACCGATTCACTCATTTTGGTGAGACAGAAATGTTACGAAAGGGAAACAGAGAGTTTACATTGCAATCTTGGTGGGACCGACCGCTAATCTCGGTGGGACCGAAATGTTACGAAGGGAAACAGAGAGATTACAATCCCATATCGGTGAGACCGAGATCCCTATCGGTGAGACCAATTTGCCTAGGGTTTGTGGCAGTGGCTATGACATCTGAACTTGGTGGCGCCGGATAGAAAGAATCGGTGGGGCTGAGTTTGACTTTTGGTTTAGGTCATATGTGGATGTGATAAAGTAGTTGAGGGCTTTGGAGCATATCACTAAGCACTTTGAGCAAGAAAGCCATTAAGCAACACCTCATCCCTCCTTGATAGTATTGGCTTTTCCTATAGACTGAATGTGATCTTGGATCACTAAAATAGAAAATGTAGAGTCTTGAGCTTTGAGCTCGAGCCAATCCTTTTGTCCTTAGCATTTTGAGGGGTCCACTTTTCTCATCCATGCCATGCCAATCATTGAGTTTTCCTAAAATATTTATCTTGAAATAGCATTAGCTCAATGAGCTATATGTTGTTAGGAATTACCAAAACCACCTAGGGATTGTTGCACTTTCAATCTCCCCCTTTTTGGTAATTGATGACAACATATAGATCAAAGCTTTGACAAATGATAATAAGTGTGAAAAACATTGTCGCTTTGAGAAGTATGTGGAAAATAAGAGCTCCCCCTAAATTTGTGCATAGTTTAAGATTTGCTTTGGACTGCAAATGCACAATGAGTTAGGATCATGGGTTACTCTTCCATGTCACATACATCCTAGTGGAGCGCTCAAAATGATAATACTTAAATACATGCACTCATCACCAAGCAAAGTGAATGATCATATAGAGATATAAAGGATAATGTCATCCAACAAGCATTAAGCTAGCATCGTATATGATCAACCACATGATCGTCCAAGTATCATACAAAAGCATAGAGTATCAAGCGCACAAATAACAAAGTTCAACCACCAAAAACAAGAGAGAATAAAAAGCAACACTCTCTCTCGAAGCCTATGATCTATACATTTTCTCCCCCTTTGGCAACAAGTTACCAAAAAGTTCATAAAAATGCATAGTGCTAGATCGACTCTCAGGCTTGGTCTTCAGGTGGTGGTGTAGATAAAATGCCAAGAACGAAGGCATCAGTTGATGTAGATGGAGCTGGTGGAGTGGGTGCTGGAGTTGGATGCACTAAAGCTATAGCCGGTGCAGATGATGTAGCTCTGGTGTCTGGAACAGGCACTGCAGCTGATCTCTGTCCTCTGGGCACTCTAGCAAAAGCATCAGTGGTAGTCTTGCCCTTCTTCTCCTTCACTTCATCCTGAAGTTGCTCAACAACTGACTGTATCTCAGTGACCTTCACATCCAAATCATAGAACTTCTGCTCCATGATCCTCTCCAAGCTCTCCTGGTTTTGAGTCAGGGTGGCCAATCCTTTCTCAATCCTCAGAGTGGAGGCAATCAAGTATCCAAGCTGATCTTGCTTGCTCTTTAGGAAATACTGAGATGCTTCATCAATGGTTGGCATCTTTGCAGCCTTTTCAGTCCTTGCCTTCTCCTTCTTCTCTTGTGCTTGAACAGAAGATGGTTCATTTTCATCCATTACCACAGTGTTGTCCTCAAAGTCTGGGTAGATGGGCATCTGTTCCTTGTCCAAGAGGTATGTGCCAATGCCCATCTTGGAGTTTATAAGCTCCTGAATCTGTGGGGCATACCCACAACTTCTCTTTTGATCAGCAGCAGTCCTTTTGATTGTTTCCACAATCAGGCTCATGACTTTGAACTTCTGAGGCACATCAAATATATGAAGGAAGTTAATTGCATGGCCTCTGATCATCTTGTGATCACCTGACTTGGGCAGCAAAGTGTGCCTTAAAATCCAGTTGATAGTGGGCTGTCCTGACAACAGATAATGTACAGATCCAAACTTGTGTGTCTCAACAGCAGCATCTGGGATCTCTCTGTACATATGTGCCATGGAGTTGTGATCCTTTTTCTTCTTGGCATAGACATCCAAGTCATCCTCATTCTCCTTAGGAGCATTGATCAATTTTGCCCACTCTTCAACTGTTGATTGGTACCTGGTACCTTCAGACATCCAGACAATCCTTCCATCTGGGTAGAAGTGAGCTGTGGAGTAGAACTACATAATGAGCTCATCATTCCACTTTGTGAGCTTCTGCCCAACAAAGTCTACTACTCCACAAGACTTGAAACTTTCATAGACTCCAGGATAGTGCTCTTCATTTTCTCTGATGTACTTCCAGTCCACCCATCTCATATCACAGACTATGGGCTTCTTGTCAAGAAACACTATCTCATAGAAGTCCTGCTGTTCCTTTGTATGGAATCTGTAGTCCACAGCAGTTCTTGTCCTGACTGCATAGGGATCGGTCAATCTCCACTGTCTGAGTCCTGCATCCTTACTGAGCTTCATGTCCTCAGCTACTGGATGAACATCATTGTTATCTGAAATTTTGGGCTTCAACTTCCTCAAGACATGTGACTCATCTCCTTCTTCTTCTTCTTCTATAACAGCTTCAGGCACTGTGTCCTTGTTCTTCTCTCCAGCTGGAATATTCCTTGTATTCCTCTTGGGTGCAACTTTGTGCTTTGGAGCAGCTGCCTTAGGAGCTTCTTTGGGCTTTGATGGAGCAGCCCCTGACCTGATAGCATCTCCCATAAGCTTTTGAGCTTTAGGTGCTGGTGCAGCAACCTCTTCCTCTTCCATCATGGAGGGCTTTCCAACAACCCTGGCCATGGTCTTCTTGACCCTTTCTTTCCTTTTCTTTTCTTCTGCAGCAGCCTCTTTGGGTTCAGATTCCAAAGTTTCTTGAGTGGATGCTCTGGCCTTTGACATAGGAACTCTCTTGGAGGAACCTTTGTCTTCATTCCTGGCTTAGTGGCAGCAGTTGTGCCATATTCCTTCTTCAGCACCTTCTTCTTTGAGGTGGCCTCATCCTCAACAGCCACATAGTCTTCATCCTCAGAATCTGAGGTTCTCTTCTTTCTGGCCTTGGTGGCTGCCTTTGGCAAGTTGATGGGTGTGCTCCTGCTTCCATCATCATAGCTGCTAGAGGGACTAGTGCCCTCACTCATCTGAACCTGCTCCTCAGACTTATTCTGACTGTCACTCTGATCTGACATGATGCAAACACTGACAGCAGACCCTGTGAATAGATATACATGAGATAGATTGGATGAGCATCACAAAGTACAGAGGTTTTTGCAAAAGAATGAGTCAAAAACTTAGTTTTAGTTTTCCACAGAAAGCATTTCGGATCTACCGATTTGAAAACTCGATGATACTGAAGCAGCTTTTGGAACCTAAACTAGTGAACTCGGTCAGACCGAGTCATAGTTCGGTGGCACCAAGACTGCTAGGGTTTCACAAAGTCCTGATCTCGGTCACACCGATTTGCAATTCTCAGTCAGACCGAGAATCACATGTGCAATGGCCTTAGCCAAATCGATGGAACCGATTTCTTCAACTCGGTTGGTCCGAGATAATTTCGGCGGAAACCTAACCCTAAATTTTCAATCCACAACTAAACTATGGAGTGATTTCGCTGGATAGGGTGATCTCAAACGTGGCGAGATACATGGCAAAATAATGTGCTAGGAATCGGAGTGAGATTAGCACAAGGATCAAGTCCATACCCTAAGTGCGGCGATGGACCTGCTACGGTGGCAACGACGGAGACGATTCCCGTTGACGGCGGCAGAGGCCAGCGGCGGGAGGCAGCTGGCGACGAGGAGGACGATCCGGAGACCCAAGGAGGTAGAGCAGCCTGAGCGCGGGCGAAAGGGTTCGGAGAAATTTCCAAATTTTGGCCCAGGGATATATATAGCCTGACCCTGTCGGTGTGGCCGAGTGGAACAACTCGGTGGCACCGAGATGCATAACTGCAGGCAGTTATTGCAACTCGGTGTGACCAAAAAGTTCAAATCAGTTGCACCGAGATTGAAAACATAGATCGACTTAGTGATCTCGGTATAACGGAAATGGATGAATCGGTCAGACCGAAACGCACAGAGAAGTTTTGGAAGTTTAAGTCTATGACGAATCTGGGACTCCGAGTGCTCCTCACACAGAGTGGTTCAAATTTGACTTGATCAAACTTTGTGATGTAGCATGAATAGAGTTTGAGACAAGAAAAGCATAGATATATAGAGAGGGTTCATAGGCATTCTTCTCCATCCACTTGGCAAAAGAAAATAAACCAAACAATCAAAGCAACAAGTGGATGTCCTCGAATGAGTAAATTATGCAACCAACATGCTCACACAATAAAATGGCAAATGAAATATGTGGCAAAGCATGCACAATCAATTTTGGCATCTATCAAGCAATTGGCGATGACTAGGTCATCTATATATGAGTATATTGACTTAGGAGTCAAATGAGAATATTTGATCATAGGTCATACTCATCGTTTAAGCACAAGTGGGGTTACCACTTTTACATAAAGCCTTGTTGTGTTCACACCATTAGAGTTGCTTTAGCTCAATTCTTAGAGTAAAGCTCCCCCTAGATGTGAGATCCCCCCTAAGAGGGATGAACTAACCTTGGGTTTTGTTGATGATGACTTCATGTAGGTGTTGAAGATGTGGATGCTCGATGTTGATGTAGACCATTTGGAGCAATACTTTGGAGTGAGTTGCACTATCAATACCTACACGGGTTAGTCCCATAAGGAACAAACAAGGGTATCCATAGACATAGAGTGATGCACACACAAGATGATGTCTATGAAGGCATTAGGTTACCTTGTCCCATGTCTTACCAACAAGAGGGTTCGTGACTCCATGAACTAGTGCAAGATGTGGAAGTTGATTGCACTTGTCCTTGCCAAAATGATATGAGTGAAGTATGTTGGCGGAGTCACCCTCAAGAACTCTTTAGTTCTTCTTCTTCGGGATCCACACAATCTTGATGGGAATCCTTGGAGTTGTAGTCGTACTTGATGAAGTAGAACTTGATGTAGTCTTGGGAACCCACTTGACCAAGGCCTTAGGAGCTTCTTCAAATGCATCAATCTCCTCTTGAAGCTTATCCTTGCCTTTTTGCTTGTGGTCTTGTGGTGGAAGATCATCTTGAGCTTGTGTCCCTTTGAAGGAAGTAGGATCATACTTCTCTTGTTGAGGAACAAACTTCGTCTTGGGGTATTGATCTTCTTCCCACTCAACTCCATTGGCATTGAACTTTCGTTCAAAACCAACACCTTGGTTCTTCCAGTTCCTTCCTTGCTTGCATACAATTTCCTCGAATTGCTTACTCCCGGCAAGGCTCTTGTAAACACCTTTCTCTATAATTCCCTTCAATAAGCTATTTTCTTGCTCAAGTGTAACTTGGCTAAGAGAATCATTAGTGGAATGAAGAGAACTACTAGAAGTAACAACATTGGATTTAGCATGATTATTGTTACTACTAGAGGAAGAGTCTTTCTTGTTCTTGTTACTAGACTTGACTTGAGGCATGTAAGTGGATAAGAGTAAACGCTTGGCAATGTAAGAAGAACTTTTCTTGCGAAGATCATCATTGATTGCCTTTAAGAACTCATGCTCTTGCTCAAGGTTGAACTTTTCAAAGCGCAACTTCTCATGAGTCCTTAAAAGTTCTCGATGATCTCCTAAGATAGTTTCATGAGCTAACTTAAGAGTGTTTAGTTCCTTAGTTAGGAGCTCAATCTTCTCCTTATCATTTTCGTTTGTTTCATCTTGATTAGCATGATTAATTGACGTTTCATCACAGTATTCATCACTAGAGTTGTCAATAAGTAAATCATCATCACCTAACAAGTCATCTTCATCACTATTGAAATCAACATACTCGGGGTGTGATACCTTTGGGACTTTGGCCATGAAGCATCTTCCAAGTCCTTCATTTGGTGAATCAGATATGTCGTAGGAGTTGGTTGACACAAGTGCTAGACTGACGACACCTTCATCTTGAGTATGTTCGGAGTCAGAGTGATAGCTTCTCTCGGAGTGATTGTCGGAGTCGGAGCCGAATACCCATTCACCAACATGAGCTTGATGTCTTCGTTTTGTGTAGATCCTTGATGACTTGTCCTTCCTTTCCGAATCCTTGCTTCTCCAGGATGTTCTTCGTTCATAACAATCATCTCTACTCCTTCTCGGTGGTGATTCTTCTCTTCTACTTCTTCTCTTAGGTGATTCTTCTCTTCTCTTGTAGGGAGCCGTGCACTCATTGGAATAGTGTACGGGTCTTCCACAATTGTAGCAATTACGCTCACGACTAGAAGATCTTTTGTCATTGTAGGACCTTGACTTGGAGCTTCTCTCTTTGCTTCTACTCTTGTAGAATTTGTTGAAGTTCTTCACCATTAGGCTCAGTTCTTCATTGAAGGTTTGTTTCTCACTTGATGATGTGGGAGCTTCACATGAGGCTTTGTAAGCACCACTTGACTTATTGTGGAGCTCCTCCTTATCCTTGAGTGACATCTCCTGAGCAACAATTCTTCCAATGACCTCCGTTGGCTTGAGATTCTTGTAATTGGGATCAATGCACACATGGTATCATATTTTCCGTCCAAAGCTCTTCGGATCTTCTTGATGATGAATTTGTCGGTCATCTCTTCACTTCCTAAGTCGGCAATCTCATTTGTAACGAGAGCAAGCCTAGAGTACATTTCAGCGACGCCTTCACCATCCTTCATCTTGAACTTGTCAAGCTGACTTTGAAGCACATCCAACTTGGATTCCTTGACGGAGTCGGTACCTTCATGCATATCAATCAAAGTATCCCAAATTTCCTTTGCATTCGCAAGACGGCTGATTTTGTTGAATTCTTCGGGGCACAATCCGTTGAAGAGGATATCACAAGCTTGAGCGTTGTATTGCAGCATCTTCAACTCTTCTGCGCAAGCTTCACGATTCGGTTCTCTCCCATCAAAGAATTCACCTTGCAAGCCAATACACACAATAGCCCAAACGGCAGGGTTATGTCCAAGTATATGCATTTTCATCTTATGCTTCCAACTAGCAAAATTAGTACCATCAAAGTAAGGACCTCTATGGTGGCAATTTCCCTCGCAAGACGCCATACTCTCCTAGGTTGTGAAACCAAGGCTATGACCACCAAAAGCTATGGAGATCGAAACAAATGGAGACCAAAGCTCTGATACCACTTGTAGGATTGAAAGTATGTCTAGAGGGGGGTGATTAGACTACTTGACCAAATAAAAACTTATCCTTTTCCCAATTTTAGTTCTTGGCAGATTTTAGCAACTATGAACAAGTCAAGTAATCTTAACACAATTCAAGCAAGCATGCAAAGAGTATATCAGCAGAGGAAAGTAAAGCATGCAACTTGCAAGAATGTAAAGGGAAGGGTTTGGAGAGTGCAAACGCAATAGGAGACATGGATTTTTTTTTCGTGGTTCCGATAGGTGGTGCTATCATACATCCACGTTGATGGAGACTTTTTTTTGGAACGTAGACGCATGCAGCGTCCTGCTTTAAATTAATAAAGCCACATGGCAGCATCCAAACCAGGCATAATCCACACCATCATAACACTTAAGTTCAGCGGGCTCGCAGTCCCAGCAAAGTAGAAGACTAAAGTTCACGATGACGCTAAAAGCACATAACCATAAAGATACTAGACGTAAAAGCTCAATTTGGCGGAGCTTGAAGTCTTGCTCTTGCCGTGCATGCTTTGATATGCTCGATGATCTCGTTCATGCGCCCCTCGTCACGCTGCTTCCCCAATGGTGCCCAAGCCTATAGGAAAATAAGACATTTGAAAAGAATCTCAGCTGGGTGAGCAGGGAACTTATGTTCAATAGTAATTTTGTTCCTCACAGTCCAAATGGACCAAAACAATGCCCCAACGCATCGCCACACCACACGCGCATTCGCACCCCTCTGTGCGGTTAACAAACACAGAAGGTCCGAGCTATTTTGCGGGTTCCAATTCTGCTTAATTGTATCCCTAACAACGCTCCATGCAAATCTAGCAAGGCAGCACTTGAAGAAGACGTGGTTAGCGTCCTCCCCAAGACCGCAGATGGCGCATGTCCCGTTCGCCGGCCTGTTGCATTTGGCCACATTATCCGAGGTTGGAAGACGGTTGTGGAACATTTGCCACAAAAAGATCTTGATTTTGAGGGGAATGCCAGCCTTCCACAACCCCCTAGCCATATCAAGCCCATTCCCCTCCGTAAGCTTCTCGTATAAGGATTTGACCGAGAATTTATGAGAAGCCATAAGCTTCCAAACAATCTGATCTTGATCGTGGGTGAGACTCCATCCCTCAAGCTCAGCCACCAGTGCCTCCAAGCCGTCGCCTCTCCCGCTTCTAGAGGTCTGAAGAAGGAGATCGCCGGGGGGTGCACTCTGAGAGCGTCAGCGACCATAATGTGTGTGTCTGTGGCAAGCTGGTACAGCTGCGGGTAGGACTGCCACAACGGAGTTTGACCCTTCCAGCAATCCAACCAAAATCGCGTGGACTTGCCGTTGTTGACTGCAAACTGGGCCCCAACCGCAAACACTGGCCTAACCGCTTGAATGCCTTTCCAAAAGGACGATCCTTTGGACTTGGCCTTAAAGAGGTTGCCATCCGGGAAATACTTGGCCCGGAGAATATCAGCCCAGAGACCCTTCTCGTTTTGGGCAAGGCGCCACCACCATTTGGTAAGTAGTGCAATGTTCATTAGCTTCGAATTCGTGATCCCCAGACCACCGAACTTCTTTGGGCGACAGACTGCGGCCCACTTAACCAGATGGTATTTGCGCTTTGCCCCAGTTCCTTCCCAAAAGAACCGGGTGCGAGGCATGTCAAGCTTGGCATGCACTCCATCTGCTAGGAGGAACATACCCATCGTAAAGATATGCAAGGAAGATAAGCTAGAATTGGTCAAAATTAACCTAGCAGCAGAGGACATGAACCTACCTCTCCACGGACTAACCCGGTTCACCACTTTGCCGTAAAGTGGCGCCCAGTCGGCAATCGTTAAGTTTTTGTGGTTTATCGGTAGACCCAAGTATTTGATCGGAAACTTCCCAATCTTACAATCGAGCAAGTTTGCGACTCTCCGACCTTCGTGATCATCCATCCCTATGGTGATCACTTCGCTTTTGAGGAAATTAATCTTTAGACCCGAAAGAATCTCAAAAGCATTCAAAACCAACTTAATTGTTGCAATGCTATGGTCGTCTGGCTCGAAAAGCAACATCGTGCCATCCGCGTATTGCAGATGAGTTACATCGTCGGGGATGAGGTGGGAGATCAACCCTTTGATATGCCCCGCAGCCCTGGCTTTGCTGATCAAAGCCGCCAAAGCGTCTGCAACAAAATTGAAGATCAAGGGAGAGCTAGGATCTCACTGCCTAAGGCCGCGTTTGTTGCAAAATAATTTGCCCATTACACCATTGATAGTCACAACCGTGTATCCAGTACTCACAAGGTGCATGATACGGTGGACAAAGCCCACATCAAAACCCTTTTCGATGAGGACCTCTCGCACGAACTCCAAGTCCACACGATCATAAGCTTTCTCGAAATCTAACTTAAGGAGAACACCTCTAGACTTGGTACGTTTGAGCTCATGAACGATTTCAAGAAGCGTTAACGGCCCTTCAAGAATATTACGCTTCTTGAGGAAACCGGATTAGCTAGGGCTAATCACTCGTTGAGCGACGGTCGCCAAGCGGGAGGCGTATGCTTTTGCACAAATCTTGAAAGGGACATTAATCAGAGTAATAGGCCGAAACTGCTTGATGTCATTGGCCCCTTTAACCTTAGGTATCAAACTAATAGCCCCGTAGTTGAGACGAGATAGGTCCATGGTACCTAGCGCAAAGCCGTTCACTAAGTCGTAGAAAAGATATTTGAGCTTAGACCAGAATTTCTTGAAAAATTCCACCGGCCACCCATCCGGTCCGGGCGCCGTACCCGTTTTCATATCGTGAACGGCACGATCTATTTCCTCCGGAAGGAAAGAGAGGAGGAGCCCATCGTTCTCCTCCTGTGAGACCCAATCAGCAGGGTCCCAAAGGTCGTCCCGGAGGCAAAGAGTTTTCTCCTCGGCCATTCCCAACATCCCGATGAAGAACTCATAAATGTGAGCCACGATGAGCTCATTAGAAAGTAAGAGTCCTTGATCGGATTGTAATCTAAGAATCGTACTTTTCCGTTTTCTACCATTAGCGTAAGGATGAAAATAGCCGGTATTAGCGTCTCCTTTCGTGACCCACTTGATCCCGCCCCTGCGGCGCCAGTACTCCTCTTCGGCCTGGAGTATGGCAAGAACTTGGCGCTCCAAGTCGTAACGAAAGGCCCATTCACTCTCCAAGAAGGAGCGCCAGTCAGCCTCCAAGTCTAGCGCGACAATTGCCTCAACAATTTGAGCCCACTCTCGCTTGGATTCATTGCCATGGTTAGCCCCCCAACCACGCAGGAAAGCCCGGAGTTTGCTTGCCGCCAAGTTCCAGCACTCTGCCGGTCCCCGCTGCGGACCAAGCTGGTGGCAGATCGTATCCCAACGATCCGACACCATCTGGGCAAACCCCTCAGACTCAAACCAAGCCATTTCAAAATAGAATCGGGGGCTTCGTCTGATATATTCCTCCCAGAAGAAAATATCAACGATACATGGTCCGAGCCAATTCTAGGTTCAGCCACCAGATGGCATAGGGGAAATAAAACCTCCCATTCGGGGGTAAAAAATACCCTATCCAACACGCTCCGGACCGGGCACAACTGCTTGTTTGTCCAGGTATATCTCGCACCGGTCCGAGCGGCCTCACGCAACGCCGATGCTGCTATGGCCGCATTGAACATGGACACCCGAGTCCAGTCAATGTTGGCGTTGCTTTTGTCCGCACCCAAGCGGATAAGATTGAAGTCCCCACCAACTACCAGGGGCAAATTGATAGCTCGTTTGGCCCCTACCGAATTAGTTAATTCCTGTAAGAAAACAGCCGATCACGAGTGATCTGCCGGCCCATAAATGCACACCACTACCCACGAAAGGCCCGAGATGCGGTGTCTAATGGTAGCAGAAAGAAAAAATACACCAACATCCCATTGCAATACGTGATCGATATCATTATTCAGCCCATTAAGATACCACCCAAGTGGCCCGCTGAGGGCATCCAGTGCCAGGAGAAACGCTGTAAAGGATCAAAAGCCAGAAGATCACGGAACGAGAAGTCAGCTTCGATTGTTTCCTGTAGGGCTACCACGTCAATCCTCTCTCTGGCAATATACTCCTTGAGTTGTGTACGCCGCCCCCGTGGCCACAACCCCAAATGTTCCAAAAAAGATAACGCATTTAAATGATACGATTGCGCAGGCGCACCCCCCTGGATGTCACCGCTTTCGCCACGCGCTTCCTAGCCGGCATCCGGCTGGAAGAAGGAAAAACAGAGGCCTCCCTAGCCTCTGTTTCCTCCTCGGGCACTGCCTCGCTGTCATCCGCACCCGGAACGATGGCTCGCTAGTTCTGATTGTCCCCACGAGCAGCCGCAGCCGCAAGCATGGCCTGAGCTTCCTCCCGTGCATGAACCATAGAAATAATCTCGCTACAAGGGGCACTAATCGCCACACCACTATCGTCCAGAATGCTAGCAAGGTGATCGTCCGTAAAAGCGTTCAAGATATGGTAAGATGGTAGGGAATTACCTGTAGCCTCCAGGTTCTTGTTAGCGAGCCGCAATTTAGAGCTTTCCAACGACATCAATTCTCCTAGCTTGGCCTTGGCGCGGGCGCTAGGGGCCCGCGGTGTCACCGGAGTAGCCTTGGGACGTCTTGCCTTGCTGCCCATGTCTGCCTTGCCCAACGCGTCCCCCAGCTTGCCACCCAGCGTCGCCACCACCACCATCACCACTGTCTTGGGGGCCGGCTTCCGCCTAGCCGTCTTCTTAGCCTGACGTCCCACACTGTTGGAACCACGCTTGTTGGCAGGGGTCAGGTCATTGTCGGTCTGCGGAGCCACAGGAAGGGAAGACAACGGGTCCGCATCCACGATGGCCCCAACCACCTCTTGAGTCTCCGTCTGAGCCCTTGCTAGTGCCGGGATGTTGGATCTGTACTCGTCAAAGGATAGCATCAGGGATCTAGCCAGGGGTGGCACACTCACCGCCGTGTCCTGGGTCGCCACACCCAAGGCCCCAGAATCAGTGGACACCGCTCCCAGCTTGTCCCAAGTCTCCGTCTCAATAGAGTAGTCATGTTGGCTGTCATCCCCTTCTTCACCCGTATCCTGCATCATGGTGTCGCCGCCAGAAGCCTTGGCGGGCGCCCAGTCCTCTCCCTGAGGTTCATTACCAGGGGCGGCCCCTTTAGGCGGAGCGCTATCCGATGGCCGAGCTCCACCGTGACCCGCAGAGTCTTTTGGCGGGGGGTTGGGAGGATCATAACCATTCATCACACGATCTCCCCCATGCTTGGGCAGAACATATCGCGCCACCTTGATCTGGTAACCTTCATGATTGAACCACGCTTCCACAAATCCATCCAGTTTCTCCGGAGCCTTGCATGCTAACTTCATCCTCACAGGCCCCATCCTGATGAGGGACCATTCATCCACCACAATCGGGCGACCAAGCATCCGGAACCCTTCCCTAATGCGATCCTCACGCCTGTGTTTCTTTGGGATGCCGTGAAACCGAACCCACGTATCTGGCATGTCCATTGGCTGCACCTCCTCGTGAAGCATATCCCGAACCGAAGCCGTGATGTCATTGATTGACAGAAAAAGTTTCCCACTCGTTTTCGCCATGTGAAGCAGATATGCGGAAGGGAAACCACCAGGAAATCATTGTCGCCCACCTGTGTCACTTGCCAATCCCAAGATCCGGTCCCCATGTGTTGTAGTTCCTGCTTGAGGATGCGAAGGTTGAGCCGCCCTGGCTCAGCCCATAGGATGGCTGCATTTTCAATCTGCGCGTCCACTGGCAGCTCGCCCTCGGCCTCCTCGTCGAACTCCAAGCAGAAGAAGCCCTCACCGGCGATAGCGCTCCCCATGATCTACAATTGCAGCTACCGACCCCTCGTCGAGCAGTGCGCAGACGCATGTCCCTCCTCCTTATACAGCACACAGAGGGGAAGGAATTTGCACTTGAACTGATAGTGCCCGAGGCGGCCGCACTTGAAGCACTCTACATCGGGCACTTCTTCCACCAGAATGGGTTCCTCCGCCGTGCCCTTGGAGGAGGAGGGGAAGGAAACTGCCAATGGATTTGCAGCCGCCCGCTGCTTCTGAGCCAGCGGCTCACCATAGCCCCCACCACAGTAAGGATGCGCCTCCGGCTTCTTCTCAAGCTCGCGCCGACACTGGTTAACCTTCTTCTTCTTTCTTTCTTTCCTACTGCTGAATCCACCACGGGGGAGGAGGACCCCAATCCCCCTCGCGCCCGCCCTGGTCGCAGGAACCGCCGCGCTCGGCCCTGGCCTCCCGACCATCCGACCGCTCCCGCATTGCCCTCTTAGCCTTGTCGCGCAGCTCGCGCTCACGATGCTGCTCCACCTCCAGATCTGAGGCCTCCATGGGGCGCTTGTCCGCGCGCCGATCTCCCATCACCACCGCCGCAAAGGATCTATGGAGAGGGGGAGGAGGGAGTGAGATCTAGAGTGTGCGGGCGGAGTGAGCGAGGCGCCGTACCTCACTTGCAGTGGCTGGAAACCCTAAATTAGGGTCCAGGCAGCCGCGTCTCAGCCATATATAGCCAGAGACCGGGCGCGAAGCAGGCCGCGGCGGACCGGGCCTTGGGGGCCCATGCGGAAGCGATATTGGGACAAACTCTTGTCCCGACCCGGCAGACACACTCGGCCCACTGCCAGACGAGCCCACCGGCCTAGGCCCAACAGAGCACGGCCCGCCCGCACCAACCCTAGGCATCAGTGGGGACTGCGAACTCGCCCGACCCCCCGCCGCCGCCACCGCCGCCGCCACCGAGGACGAGGGGGCAGTCAAGCACGGTGAGTCCTCCCTAGACGGCACCGCCTTGTCCACCACCAAGCTCGCCACCGCCATGGATCTGATGTGATGAGCCGCGTCAGTCACCCCCTCCTCGCTGGCGGCCACGCACCGAGCTGACGAGGGTTGCCAAATGCGCAACACCATGAACCTGGGGCCGCGCCCTCCAGGCGCAAAACGCCGCCTACGTTCGGTGCCCAGGCCTCGCGCGTCCGTCGCGAAGGCCACGAAGTCCCCAATCGACGGGCCCGCCAGCACCGCACGCATCTGCTCCGCGAGCTCGTCCCCATTGTTGTCATCTTCAGAAGCTTCCACCGACAGCGCCCAAAAACGATTGTGGCAGGTCCCAGCCCCCGCCGGCGACGCCCCAGCACGTGCCACTGACGAGCACACTGGGGAGACCCCGCCCCGCCCGCGGTCCTCACCGGCGAAAGCACGCGGTCGCCAGCGCAGTCGCCAGTCCGTACACCTAACGGTTCACTCATCCTTTCCCCCCGAACAGTTCAACTACTCAGAACCTTGTTGTTTCTGGAGACTTCAACCCACGTTGATGGAGACTTCAACCCACGAAGGGTAACAGTTGCGCGAGTCCACTAAGGGCTCCACCCACGAAGGGTCCACGAAGAAGCAACCTTGTCTATCCCACCATGGCCGTCGCCCACGAAGGACTTGCCTCACTAGCGGTAGATCTTCACGAAGTAGGCGATCTCCTTGCCCTTACAAACTCCTTGTTTCAACTCCACAATCTTGTCGGAGGCTCCCAAGTGACACCTAGCCAATCTAGGAGACACCACTCTCCAAGAAGTAACAAATGGTGTGTTGATGATGAACTCCTTGCTCTTGTGCTTCAAATGATAGTCTCCCCAACACTCAACTCTCTCTCTCACGGGATTTGGATTTGGTGGAAAGAAGATTTGAGTGGAAAGCAACTTGGGGAAGGCTAGAGATCAAGATTCATATGGTAGGAATTGAATATCTTGGTCTCAACACATGAGTAGGTGGTTCTCTCTCAGAAAATGTAAGTTGGAAGTGTAGGTTCATTCTGATGGCTCTCTCCACGAATGAAGAGGAGGTGCAGGGGTATATATAGCCTCCACAGAAAATCTAACTGTTACACACAACTTACCAATCTCGGTGGGACCGAATTGAGAAACTCGGTCGGACCGATTCAGAAAATCTAGTGACCGTTAGGATTTTTGGTGGGACTGACATGCAACTTGGTAGGAGCGATATGGTTAGGGTTAGGGCATAACGTAATCTCGGTGAGACCGATCACACAAACTTGGTGAGACCGATTTTGGTAATAAGCTAACCAGAGAGTTGGTCACGTAAACTCGGTGGGACTGATTCGCTCATTTCGGTGAGACTGAAATGTTATGAAAGGGAAACAAAGAGTTTACATTGCAATCTCGGTGGGACCGAACGCTCATCTCGGTGGGACTGAAATGTTACGAAGGGAAACAGAGAGATTACAATCCCATCTCGGTGAGACCGAGATCCCTATCGGTGAGACCGATTTGCTTAGGGTTTGTGGTAGTGGCTATGATATCTGAGCTCGGTGGCGCCAGATAGAAAGAATCGGTGGGGCCGAGTTTGACTTTTGGTTTAGGTCATATGTGGATGTGAGAAAGTAGTTGAGGGCTTTGGAGCATATCACTAAGCACTTTGAGCAAGAGATCCATTAAGCAACCCCTCACCCCTCCTTGATAATATTGGCTTTTCCTATAGACTCAATGTGATCTTGGATCACTAAAATAGAAAATGTAGAGTCTTGAGCTTTGAGCTTGAGCCAATCCTTTTGTCCTTAGCATTTTGAGGGGTCCACTTTTCTCATCCAAGCCATGCCAATCATTGAGCTTTCCTGAAATATTTATCTTGAAATAGCATTAGCTCAATGAGCTATATGTTGTTAGGAATTACCAAAACCACCTAGGGATAGTTGCACTTTCACCTTCTCCTTGGCTGGCCGCCTCCCCCCTTGCTCCTTTATATACGGTGGCAAGGGGCACTCCAAGATACACAAGTTGATCATTGATCTTTAGCCGTGTGCAGTGCCCCCTCTACCATAATCCACCTCGGTCATATCGTGGCGGTGCTTAGGCGAAGCCCTGCGTCGGTAGCTTCATCAACACCATCATCACGCCGTCGTGCTAACGGAACTCTCCCTTGAAGCTCTACTGGATCGTGAGTTCGTGGGACGTCACCGAGCTGAACATGTGTAGATCGCAGAGGTGTCGTATGTTTGGTACTAGGATCGGTCGATCGTGAAGACGTATTACTACATCAACCGCGTTGTCATAACGCTTCTGCTTACGGTCTATGAGGGTACGTGGATGGAACTCTCCCCTCTTGTTGCTATGCATCACCATGATCTTGCGTGTGCCTAGGAAATTTTTTCAAATTATTATGTTCCTCAATAGTGGTATCAGAGCCAATTTTATGCGTAGATATTATATGCACGAGTAGAACAAGTGACTTGAGGGTGATACTAGTCATACTGCTTACCAGCATGTCATATTTTGATTCGGCAGTATTGTTGGATGAAGTGGCCCGGACCGACATTACGCGTATGCTTATGCAAGACTGGTTCTACCGATGTGCTTCGCACACAGGTGGCTGGCGGGTGTCAGTTTCTCCAACTTTAGTTGAATCGAGTGTGGCTACGCCCGGTCCTTGTGAATGTTAAAATAGCACGTACTTGACGAAATATCATTGTGGTTTTGATGCGTAGGTAAGAACGGTTCTTGCTTAGCCCATAGCAGCCATGTAAAACTTGCAACAACAAAGTAGAGGACGTCTAACTTGTTTTTGCAGGGCATGTTGTGATGTGATATGGTCAAGACATGATGTTATATTTTATTGTATGAGATGATCATGTTTTGTAACGGAGTTATCGGCAACTGGCAGGAGCCATATGGTTGTTGCTTTATTGTATGAAATGCAATCGCCATGTAATTGCTTTACTTTATCACTAAGAAGTAGCGATAGTCGTAGAAGCAATAGTTGGTGAGATGACAACGATGCTATGATGGAGATCAAGGTGTCGCGCCGGTGACGATAGTGATCATGGTGGTGCTTTGGAGATGGAGATCAAAGGCACAAGATGATGATGGCCATATCATATCACTTATATTGATTGCATGTGATGTTTATCTTTTATGCATCTTATTTTGCTTAGATCGACGGTAGCATTATAAGATGATCTCTCACTAAACTTCAAGGTATAAGTGTTCTCCCTGAGTATGCACCGTTGCGAAAGTTCGTTGTGCCGAGACACCACGTGATGATCGGGTGTGATAAGCTCTACATTCACATACAACGGGCGCAAGCCAGTTTTGCACACGCGGAATACTCGGGTTAAACTTGACGAGCCTAGCATATACAGATATTGCCTCGGAACACTGAGACTGAAAGGTCGAGCGTGAATCATATAGTAGATATGATCAACATAGTGATGTTCACCGTTGAAAACTACTTCATCTCACGTGATGATCGGACATGGTTTAGTTGATATGAATCACGTGATCACTTAGATGATCAGAGGGATGTTTATCTAAGTGGGAGTTCTTAAGTAATTTGATTAATTAAACTTTAATTTATCATGAACTTAGTACCTGATAGTATTTTGCATGTCTATGTTGTTGTAGATAGATGGCCCGTGCTGTTGTTCCGTTGAATTTTAATGTGTTCCTTAAGAAAGCTAAGTTGAAAGATGATGGTAGCAATTACACAGACTGGATCCGTAACTTGAGGATTATCCTCATTGCTGCACAGAAGAATTACATCCTGGAAGCACCGCTTGGTGCAAGACCCGCTGCAGGAGCAATGCCGAACATTGTGAACGTCTGGCAGAGCAAAGCTGATGACTACTCGATAGTTCAGTGTACCATGCTTTACGGCTTAGAACCGGGACTTCAACGACGTTTTGAACGTCATGGAGCATATGATATGTTCCAGGAGTTGAGTTTAATATTTCAAGCAAATGCCCAGATTGAGAGATATGAGGTCTCCAATAAGTTCTACAGCTGCAAGATGGAGGAGAATAGTTCTGTGAGTGAACATATACTCAAAATGTCTGGGTATAATAATCACTTGATTCAACTGGGAGTTAATCTTCCGGATGATAGTGTCATTGACAAAATTCTTCAATCACTGCCACCAAGCTACAAGAGCTTCGTGATGAACTATAATATGCAAGGGATGGAAAAGACAATTCCGGAGCTCTTCGTAATGCTAAAGGCTGCGGAGCTAGAAATCAAGAAGGAGCATCAAGTGTTGTTGGTCAACAAGACCACCAGTTTCTAGAAAACGGGTAAAGGGAAGAAGGGGAACTTCAAGAAGAATGGCAAGCAAGTTGCTGCTCAAGTGAAGAAGCCCAAGTCTGGACCTAAGCCCGAGACTGAGTGCTTCTACTTCAAAGGGACTGGTCACTGGAAGCGGAACTGCCCCAAGTATTTGGCAGATAAGAAGGATGGCAAAGTGAAGAATGGTATATGTGATATACATGTTATTGGTGTGTACCTTACTAATGCTCGCAGTAGTGCCTGGGTATTTGATATTGGTTCTATTGCCAATATTTGCAACTCGAAACAGGGACTACGGATTAAGCGAAGATTAGCTAAGGATGAGGTGACGATGCGCGTGGGAAATGGTTCCAAAGTCGATGTGATCGCGGTCGGCATGCTACCTCTACATCTACCTTCGGGATTAGTTTTAGACCTGAATAATTGTTATTTGGTGCCAGCGTTGAGCATGAACATTATATCTAGATCTTGTTTGATGCGAGATGGTTATTCATTTAAATCTGAGAATAATGGTTGTTCTATTTATATGAGTAATATATTTTATGGTCATGCACCCTTGAAGAGTGGTCTATTTTTATTGAATCTCGATAGTAGTGATACACATATTCATAATATTGAAGCCAAAAGATGCAGAGTTGATAATGATAGTGCAACTTATTTATGGCACTGCCATTTGGGTCATATTGGTGTAAAGCGCATGAAGAAACTCCATTCTGATGGACTTTTGGAATCACTTGATTATGAATCACTTGGTACTTGTGAACCATGCCTCATGGGAAAGATGACTAAAACTCCGTTCTCCGGAACTATGGAGCGAGCAACAGATTTGTTGGAAATCATACATACTGATGTATGTGGTCCGATGAATATTGAGGCTCGCGGCGGGTATCGTTATTTTCTCACCTTCATAGATGATTTGAGCAGATATGGGTATATCTACTTAATGAAACATAAGTCTGAAACATTTGAAAAGTTCAAAGAATTTCAGAGTGAAGTGGAAAATCATCGTAACAAGAAAATAGAGTTTCTGCAATCTGACCGTGGAGAGTTATGAGTTTGATCTTCATTTGAAACAATGCGGAATAGTTTCGCAACTCACGCCACTCGGAACACCACAACGTAATGGTGTGTCTAAACGTCGTAAACGCACTTTATTAGATATGGTGCGATCTATGATGTCTCTTACTGATTTACCACTATCATTTTGGGGTTATGCTTTAGAGACGACTGCATTCACATTAAATAGGGAACCATCTAAATCCGTTGAGATGACGCCTTATGAACTGTGGTTTGACAAGAAACCAAAGTTGTTGTTTCTTAAAGTTTGGGGCTGCGATGCTTATGTGAAAAAAGCTTCAACCTGATAAGCTCGAACCCAAATTGGAGAAATGTGTCTTCATAGGATACCCAAAGGTGACCGTTGGGTACACCTTCTATCACAGATCCGAAGGCAAGACATTTGTTGCTAAGAATGGATCCTTTCTAGAGAAGGAGTTTCTCTCGAAAGAAGTGAGTGGGAGGAAAGTAAAACTTGATGAGGTAACTGTACCTGCTCCCTTATTGGAAAGTAGTTCATCATGGAAATCAGTTCATGTGATCCCTACACCAATTAGTGAGGAAGCTGATGATAATGATCATGACACTTCAGATCAAGTTACTACCAAACCTCATAGGTCAACCAGAATAAGATCCGCACCAGAGTGGTACGGTAATCATGTTCTGGAGGTCATGTTACTTGACCATGGTGAACCAACGAACTATGAGGAAGCGATGATAAGTCCAGATTCCGCGAAATGGCTTGAGGCCATGAAATCTGAGATGGGATCCATGTATGAGAACAAAGTATGGACTTTGGTTGACTTGCCCGATGATCGGCAAGCCAGCGAGAATAAATGGATCTTCAAGAAGAAGACTGACGCTGACGGTAATGTTACTGTCTACAAAGCTTGACTTGTCGCAAAAAGTTTTTCAACAAGTTCAAGGTGTTGAATTTGATGAGATTTTCTCACTCGTATCGATGCTTAAGTCTGTCCGAATCATGTTAGCAATTGCCACATTTTATGAAATCTGGCAAATGGATGTCAAAACTGCATTCCTTAATGGATTTATTAAAGAAGAGTTGTATATCATGCAACTAGAAGGTTTTGTCAATCCTAAAGGTGCTAACAGAGTGTGCAAGCTACAATGATCCATCTATGGACTTGTGCAAGCATCTCGGAGTTGGAATATACGCTTTGATGAGTTGATCAAAGCATATAGTTTTATACAGACTTGCGACGAAGCATGTATTTACAGGAAAGTGAGTGGGAGCACTACAGCCTTTCTGATAAGTATATGTGAATGACATATTGTTGATCAGAAATAATGTAGAATTTTCTGGAAAGCATAAAGGAGTGTTTGAAAGGAGTTTTTCAAAGAAAGACCTTGGTGAAGCTGCTTACACATTGAGCATCAAGATCTATAGTGATAGATCAAGACGCTTGCTAAGATTTTTCAATGAGTGCATACCTTAATGAGATTTTGAAGTAGTTCAAAATGGAGAAGTCAAAGAGGGAGTTCTTGCCTGTGTTGCAAGGTATGAAGTTGAGTAAGACTCAAAACCCGACCATGGCAGAAAACAGAAAGAGAATGAAAAGTCATTCCCTATGCCTCAGTCATAGGTTCTATAAAGTATGCTATGCTATGTACCAGACCTATTGTATACCTTGCTCTGAGTTTAGCAAGGGAGTACAATTTTGATCTAGGAGTAGATCACTGGACAGCGGTCAAGAATATCCTTAGTGAGGAGTAAGGAAATGTTTCTCGATTATGGAGGTGATAAAAGAGTTTGTCATAAAGAGTTACATTGGTGCAAGCTTTTACACCAATCCAGATGACTCTAAGTCTCAATCTGGATACATATTGAAAGTGGGAGCAATTAGCTAGAGTAGCTCCATGCAGAGCATTGTAGACATAGAATATTTTCAAAATACATACGGCTCTGAATGTGATAGACCTGTTGACTAAACTTCTCTCACGAGCAAAACATGATCATACCTTAGTACTCTTCGGGTGTTAATCACATAGCGATGTGAACTAGATTATTGACTCGAGTAAATCCTTCGGGTGTTGGTCACATGACGATGTGAACTATGGATGTTAATGACATACGAATGTGAATATTGGTGTTAAATCACATGGTCATGTGAACTAGATTATTGACTCTAGTGCAAGTGGGAGACTGAAGGAAATATGCCCTAGAGGCAATGATAAAGTTGTTATTTGTATTTCCTTATATCATGATAAATGTTTATTATTCATGCTAGAATTGTATTAACTGGAAACTTAGTACATGTGTGAATACATAGACAAACATGATGTCACTAGTATGCCTCTACTTGACTAGCCTAGCCATAGACATGAGTTGTCATTTGATTAATGGGATCACATCATTAGACAATGACGTGATTGACTTGACCCATTCCGTTAGCTTAGCACTTGATCGTTTAGTTTGTTGCTATTGTTTTCTTCATGACTTATACATGTCACTATGACTATGAGATTATGCAACTCCCGAATACCGAAGGAACACTTTGTGTGCTACCAAACATCACAACGTAACTGGGCGATTATAAAGGTGCTCTACAGGTGTCTCTAATGGTACTTGTTGAGTTGCCATAGTTCGAGATTAGGATTTGTCACTCCGATTGTAGGAGAGGTATCTCTGGGCCCTCTCGGTAATGCACATCACTATAAGCCTTGCAAGCAATGTGACTAATGAGTTAGTTGCGGGATGATGCATTACGGAACGGATCAAGAGACTTTCCTGTAACGAGATTGAACTAGGTATGGTGATACCGACGATCGAATCTCGGGCAAGTAACATACCGATGACAAAAGGAACAATGTATGTTGCTATGTGCTTTGACCGATAAAGATCTTCGTAGAATATGTAGGAGCCAATATGAGCATCCAGGTTCCGCTATTGGTTATTGATCGGAGACGTGTCTCGCTCATGTCTACATAGTTCTCGAACCCATAGGGTCCGCACGCTTAACGTTCGGTGACGATCGGTTTATGTGTTTTCATGTACCAAAGGTAGTTCGGAGTCCCGAATATGATCACGAACATGACGAGGAGTCTCGAAATGGTCGAGACATAAAGATTGATATATGGAAGGTTATATTCGGACAACGGAAGGGTTCCGGGGGTCACTTGATAAATACCGGAGTACCAGGAGGTTACCGAAAACCCCCGGGGAGCTTATGGGCCTTGATGGGTTTAGGGAGTGAGAGAGAGGGGTTGACTAGGGCTGGGGCACGCGCTCCCCAAGCCTAGTCCGAATTGGACTAGGGGGAGGGGCGGCGCCCCCTCCTTCCTTCTCCTCCTCTCCTTCCCTTCCCCCTTCTCCCACTCCTACTAGGAAAGGGGAGTCCTACTCCCGGTGGGAGTAGGACTCCCCCCTTGGCGCGCCCTCCTCCTTGGCCGGCCGCCTCCCCCTTGCTCCTTCATATACGGGGGCAGGGGGCACCCCAAGATGCACAAGTTGATCATTGATCTTTAGCCATGTGCGATGCCCCCCTCCACCATAATCCACCTCGGTCCTATCGTAGTGGTGCTTAGGTGAATCCCTGTGTCGGTAGCTTCACCAACACCGTCATCACAGCGTCGTGCTGACGGAACTCTCCCTCGAAGCTCTACTGGATCATGAGTTTGTGGGACGTCACCAAGCTGAATGTGTGTAGATCGCGGAGGTGTCGTACGTTCGGTACTAGGATCGATCGATCGTGAAGACGTACGAGTACATCAACCGCGTTGTCATAACACTTCCGATTACGGTCTATGAGGGTACGTGGATGACACTCTCCCCTCTCATTGCTATGCATCACCATGATCTTGCGTGTGTGTAGGAATTTTTTGAAATTATTACGTTCCCCAACAAGGTGTTCGACCACCATCGACCCCGAGAACTGTTGTTGTGGGACGCCGGACACCGGCGTCACTTATGGGACGTGGATGTAGTGTTCGACACCGATGGCCACATGTATCTCGCACCGACGATACTTGCTATTTAGGGTTCCATCAACATCGAGGAACCCCCTAACCCGCTCGTCCCCGGGCGCCATCTGGTATGGCGATGCACGGTCGACAGGTCAACACTCGGACCAGGGGATTCTCGGCATTGGCGACGGTGTTGGGACCGGCAGGACCCACAGGCTCCACCATCTATCCCCTCCGCGACAGGTGATCCACGACCCTCTTCCTTTTTCCACTTCTTCTACTTATTCTTCTTTTTTTTAACTTTCTTCTTCTTCTAATTATCTAAACCTAAACCTATCACTAACACCTAAACCTAAACAACAAAGAACAATAGAAAAAACAAAAAAATCTCACCTTCGCTCCGGCGGTGGTGGAGGAGGTGGCGCGCGGCCTGAGCGGCGGAGCACCGATGCAGGCAGAGCGGCGGGCTGGGGCAGCGTGCGGGGCGGGGCGGCCGGGGCGCCAGGGTGGCTCGGGGCGGCCGGGGCAGCGGGGCGGAGCGTCGGGGTGGCGGGGGCAGCGGCGCGGGTGTGGTGAGGGGAGGGAGAGAGGAGGGTGGGGCTAGCAGACGGAAAAGAGCCTAGCTAACGGACGTTAGTTTGGCCACTTTCTTTGTCGTCTACTAGCAGACGGCAAAGAAAGTGGACGTTAGGTGATTCTCGCTAGTGAGCCACCCTCCCTCTTTGCCATCTGCTAGTGGACGGCAAAGCTTCTATGCTGTCTGCTAGCATACGATGAAGAGCAAGCTAATGGCAAACACCCTCTTTGTCGTCCGCTCTTTCTTTGTCGTCAACTTTCTGTAAGCTGATGGCAGAGACCTTCTTTGCCGTCAGCTAGCAGACGGCAAAGAGCTAGCTGACGGCAAAGATCCTGATTCCAGTAGTGTGTAGAAGTGTTTTTATGGTGGAAGCTAAGCCAGGGTTCATATGTTCGCTAGTAATATCTCTCATAAATGGTGGCATAGAATAATAAGGATTCTAAATGTTTCCAAACATGCACATAGTCATAAACCAATGGCATGTATATAAACGCTGCTCGTAATGGGGAGTATCATATACTAGTATCATACATATGATCGTTAATAGTGTATGCTACTACTTCTGTAATGCATGGTATCATAAGTTAGTATCTTAGATTGCATTATTAATTGTCATGCATAGCATAAAGTAGTATAACATTTCATATGATACCCCGTCATATCTTTTCTCATTTAATTGTGTGCTGCTACGTCTTCAGCTAGCGTTGGTTTTCCCCGAAGAGGAGAGGGTGATGCAGCAAGTGTAGCATAAGTATTTCCCTCAGTTTTGAGAACCAAGGTATCAATCCAGTAGGAGGCTCCTCAAAAGTCCCACGCACCTACACAAACAAACTGAGAACTCGCAACCAACGCAATAAAGGGGTTGTCAATCCCTTCACGGCCACTTACGAAAGTGAGATCTGATAGAGATAGTAATATATTTTTGGTATTTTGTAATATAGATGCAAAAAGTAAAGATGCAAATAAAAGTAGATTGAAAGCAAATATGATAAGAGATAGACCCGGGGGCCATAGGTTTCACTAGAGGCTTCTCTCAAGATAGCATAAGTATTACGGTGGGTGAACAAATTACTATCGAGCAATTGATAGAAAAGCGCATAGTTATGAGATTATCTAGGCATGATCATGTATATAGGCATCACGTCCATAACAAGTAGACCGACTCCTGCCTGCATCTACTACTATTACTCCACACATCGACCGACTCCTGCCTGCATCTAGAGTATTAAGTTCATAAGAACAGAGTAACGCATTAAGCAAGATGACAATGATGTAGAGGGATAAACTCATGCAATATGATATAAACCCCATCTTGTTATCCTCGATGGCAACAATACAATACGTGTCTTGCAACCCTTTCTGTCACTGGGTAAGAACACCGCAAGATTGAACCCAAAGCTAAGCACTTCTCCAATGGCAAGAAAGACCAATCTAGTAGGCCAAACCAAATTGATAATTCGAAGAGACTTGCAAAGATAACTCAATCATACACAAAAGAATTCAGATATGATTCAAATATTATTCATAGATAAACTTGATCATAAACCCACAATTCATTGGATCTCGACAAACACACCGCAAAAAGAGATTACATCGAATAGATCTCCACAAGAGAGGGGGAGAACATTGTATTGAGATCCAAAAAGAGAGAAGAAGCCATCTAGCTAATAACTGTGGACCCGTAGGTCTGTGGTAAACTACTCACAACTCATCGGAGGGGCAAGGATGTTGATGTAGAAGCCCTCCATGGTCGATTCCCCCTCCGGCAGAGTGTCGACGAAGGCTCCAAGATGGGATCTCGCGGATACAGAAGGTTACGGCGGTGGAAATTGTGTTTCATGGTGCTCCTGGATGTTTTCGGGGTCCGTAGGTATATATAGGAGGAAGAAGTACGTTGGTGGCCGCTCGAGGGACCCACGAGATAGGGGGCGCTCCCTACAGGGGGGGCGCGGCCCCCTATCTTGTGGGGTCCTCGGGAGCTTCTTGACTTGCACTCCAAGCTCTCCGGATCATGTTCGTTCCAAAAATCACGTTCCCTAAGGTTTCATTACGTTTGGACTCCGTTTGATATTCCTTTTCTTCGAAATACTAAAATAGGCAAAAAAAACAGCAATATGGGCTGGGCCTCCAGTTAGTAGGTTAGTCCCAAAAATTATATAAATGTGTAAAATAAAGATCATAAACATCCAAAAGGGGTAATATAATAGCATGGAACAATAACAAATTATAGATACGTTGGAGACGTATCAAGCATCCCCAAGCTTAATTCCTGCTTGTCCTCGAGTAGGTAAATGATAAAAAGAGAATTTTTGATGTGGAATGCTACCTAGCATAATTCATAATGTAATTTTCTTTATTCTGGCATGAATGTTCAGATCCAAATGATTCAAAATAAAAGTTCATATTGATAAAAGAAATAGTAACACTTCAAGCATACTAATCAAAGTAATCATGTCTTCTCAAAATAACATGGCAAAAGAAAGCTCATCCCTACAAAATTATATAGTTAGGCTATGCTTCATTTTTGTCACACAAAGATGTTCCCAACTTCTATACCCCCGATGACAAGCCAAGCAATTTTGTCATACTTAAATAATCTCAAACTTTTTCAACCTTCACGCAATACATGAGCGTGAGCCATGGATATAGCACTATGGGTGGAATAGAATATGATGATGATAATCAACGGGCTATGGAGATGCCCATCAACGGGCTATGGAGATGCCCATCAACGGACTATGTGTGGAGAAGACAAAAAAAAAGAGAAAGTCTCACATTGACGAGGATAATCAACGGGCTATGGAGATGCCCATCAATTGATGTCAACATGAGGAGTAGGGATTGCCATGCAACGGATGCACTAGAGCTATAAATGAATGCTCAACAAAAGAAAACTAGTGGGTGTGCATCGAACTTGCTTGCTCACGAAGACCTAGGGCATTTGAGGAAGCCCATCATAGGAATATACAAGAAAATTCCCACTAGTATGAAAAATACAACTTATGAGACTCACTATATGAAAAACATGGTGCTACTTTGAAGCACAAAATATGAGACTCGCTACATGAAGAACAAGGTGCTACTTTGAAGCACAAGTGTGGAAAAAGAGATAGTAACATTGCCCTTTTTATTTATTTCTTTTTTTTCTTTTCTTTTTTTTCTTCTTTTTTTCTTGTTCTTTTTTTTTCTTTTGGGCCTTTCTTTTTTTCTTTTTGGCCTTTCTTTTTTTTCTTTGGGCAATGTTCTAATAATGATGATCATCACACTTCTATTGATTACAACATATGAATTACAACTCGAAACTAGAACAAGATATGACTCTATATGAATGCCTCCGGCGGTGTACCGGGATGGTGCAATGAATCAAGAGTGACATGTATGAAAAATAATGCATGGTGGCTTTGCCACAAATACGATGTCAACTATATGATCATGCAATGGCAATATGACAAAAGTAAAGTATGTCATGATGAATGGAACGGTGGAAAGTTGCGTGGCAATGTATCTTGGAATGGCTATGGAAATGCCATAATAGTTAGGTATGGTGGCTGTTTTGAGGAAGATATAAGGAGGTTTATGTGTGATAGAGCGTATCATATCACGGGGTTTGGATGCACTGGCGAAGTTTGCACCAACTCTCAATGTGAGAAAGGGCAATGCACGGTACTGAAGAGGCTAGCAAAGGTGAAAAGGTAAAAGTGCGTATAATCCATGGACTCAACATTAGTCAAAAGAACTCATATACTTATTGCAAAAATTTAGAATTCATCAAAAATCAAGTACTACGCGCATGCTCCTAGGGGGATAGATTGGTAGGAAAAGACCATCGCTCGTCCCCGACCACCACTCATAAGGATGCACAAGCCAGGTACACTTTATGTTTCAAATTTGTTACACAACTTTAACCATACGTACATGCTACGGGACTTACTAACTTCAACACAAGCATTCTTTAAATTCATAATCACCCAACTAGCATGACTTTAATATCACTACCTCCATATCTCAAAACAATTACCAAGTATCAAGTTGATCATAGCATCCAATTCACTTCCTATGATAGTTTTTATTATACCCAACTTGGATGCTCATCATTCTGAGACCAACTTTGTAACCATAGCAAATACCATGCTGTTCTAAAAGACTCTCAAAATAATATAAGTGAAGCATGAGAGACTAGCAATGTCTTCAAAATTAAGACACCACCGTGCTCTAAAAGATATAAGTGAAGCACTAGAGCAAAAACTATCAAGCTCAAAAGATATAAGTGAAGCACATAGAGTATTCTAGCAAATTCTAATCAAATAGGCTTCTCACAAAAACGTGAGTACAGCAAGTATGATTGTGGTAAACTAAAAAGCAAAGACTAACATAATATACGATGCTCCAAGCAAAACACATATCATGTAGCGAATAAAAATATAGCTCCAAGTAAACTTACCAATGAACGAAGACGAAAGAGGGGATGCCTTCCCGGGGCATCCCCAAGCTTAGGATTTTGGCTATCCTTGAATATCTTGGGGTGCCATGGGCATCCCCAAGCTTAGGCTCTTGACACTCCTTATTCCATCGTCCATAAAAGCTTTACCCAAAACTTGAAAACTTCACAACACAAAACTCAATAGGAAATCTTATAAGCTCCGTTAGTGAAAGAAAACAAAACCACCACATAAGGTACTTCCATGAACTCATTCTTTATTTATTTTGGTGTTAAACCTACTGTATTCCAACTTCCTTATGGTTTATAAACTAATTTACTAGCCATAGATGCATTGAAATAAGCAAATAACACACGAAAAACAGAATCTGTCAAAAACAGAACAGTCTGTAGCAATCTGTAACTAACGCAAACTTCTGGAACTCTAAAAATCCTACCAAAATAGGACGTACTGGATAATTTGTCTATTGCTCAGAAGCAAAAAGAATCAATGCAAAATCACGTTTCTGTGATTTATTTAATTTTTTCTCGTAAGCGCAAAGTTTCTGTTTTTCAGCAGAATCAAATCAACCATCATCATAGTTTATCCTATAGGTTCTACTTGGCACAAACACTAACTAAAAGATAAAAACACATCTAAACAGAGAGTAGATGCAAGATTTATTCCTAAACAGGAGCAAAAACAAAAATCATAAAGAAAAATTGGGTTGCCTCCAAACTAGCGCTATCGTTTAACGCCCTTAGCTAGGCATAAAAGCAAAGATAGATTATAAGGAGTGCCATCTTTAATTTTCAGTTTTTTAGCGGAGTCATGCTCGAATCCGGGAGGTTCTTTCCGCTTCCATTCATACTCTGAAATTTTTAGATCTAAAGAATCCAACCGCTTATTGCAAAGAGTGATCAACATATTCTTGCGGTGTAGATTTCCGCTAACACTTTTAAGAGGCTCAAGAGATTTTTGTAAAGTTTGTGTTACTTCGCAAATCTTTCCAAACACTTGCGTTTCTTCTTGGGTAGGATGAGATCCTCCCTTTTGAGGTAGTGTTCCCACTATTGCCTCTATAATTTCATGTGCAATACTTCGATCAATTTCAATAAAATTTCCCTTGGCAATGCAATCCAAGAGTTGTGTATGCGTCATGTTTAACCCAACATAAAAATTGCAAAGAAGAATTCTAAAGCTCACCTCTAGGGTGCACTTGCGATAAGATTCCATCATCCTATACCAAGCATCTTTTAAGTTTTCTCCTTGCCTTTGCTTGAAGTGAAGAACTTCAAACGCGGGAGACATAGGAGCGGACAAGGAACTAGCCATAACGACGAAGCAAACGAGCAAACACACGAGCAACGGAAAAAGGCAAGCAAAAAGAGAGGAGGAGAATGGGAAAGAGAGGGCGAATAAAACGGCAAGGTTGAAGTGGGGGAGAGGAAAATGAGAGGCAAATAATGTAAATGCGAGGGAGATGGGTTTGTAATGGGTACTTGGTATGTCTTGACTTGAGCGAAGACCTCCTCGGCAACGGCGCCAGAAATCCTTCTTGCTACGTCTTGAGCTAGCGTTGGTTTTCCCCGAAGACGAGAGGGTGATGCAGCAAGTGTAGCGTAAGTATTTCCCTCAGTTTTGAGAACCAAGGTATCAATCCAGTAGGAGGCTCCTCAAAAGTCCCACGCACCTCCACAAACAAACTGAGAACTCGCAACCAACGCAATAAAGGGGTTGTCAATCCCTTCACGGCCACTTACAAAAGTGAGATCTGATAGAGATAGTAATCTATTTTTGGTATTTTGTAATATAGATGCAGAAAGTAAAGATGCAAATAAAAGTAGATTGAAAGCAAATATGATAAGAGATAGACCCGGGGGCCATAGGTTTCACTAGAGGCTTCTCTCAAGATAGCATAAGTATTATGGTGGGTGAAAAAATTACTGTCGAGCAATTGATAGAAAAGCGCATAGTTATGAGATTATCTAGGCATGATCATGTATATAGGCATCACGTCCATAACAAGTAGACCGACTCCTGCCTGCATCTACTACTATTACTCCACACATCGACCGACTCCTGCCTGCATCTAGAGTATTAAGTTCATAAGAACAGAGTAACGCATTAAGCAAGATGACATGATGTAGAGGGATAAACTCATGCAATATGATATAAACCCCATCTTGTTATCCTCGATGGCAACAATACAATACGTGTCTTGCAACCCTTTCTGTCACTGGGTAAGAACACCGCAAGATTGAACCCAAAGCTAAGCACTTCTCCCATGGCAAGAAAGACCAATCTAGTAGGCCAAACCAAATTGATAATTCGAAGAGACTTGCAAAGGTAACTCAATCATACATAAAAGAATTCAAAGAAGATTCAAATATTATTCATAGATAAACTTGATCATAAACCCACAATTCATCGGATCTCGACAAACACACCGCAAAAAGAGATTACATCGAATAGATCTCCACAAGAGAGGGGGAGAACATTGTATTGAGATCCAAAAAGAGAGAAGAAGCCATCTAGCTAATAACTATGGACCCGTAGGTCTGTGGTAAACTACTCACAACTCATCGGAGGGGCAAGGATGTTGATGTATAAGCCCTCCGTGGTCGATTCCCCCTCCGGCAGAGTGCCGGCGAAGGCTCCAAGATGGGATCTCGCGGATACAGAAGGTTACGGCGGTGGAAATTGTGTTTCATGGTGCTCTTGGATGTTTTCGGGGCCCGTAGGTATATATAGGAGGAAGAAGTACGTCGGTGGCCGCCCAGGGGCCCACGAGACAGGGGGGTGCGCCCTACTGGGGGGGCGCGGCCCCCTATCTCGTGGGGTCCTCGGGAGCTTCTTGAATTGCACTCCAAGCTCTCCGGATTATGTTCGTTCCAAAAATCACGCTCCCGAAGGTTTCATTCCATTTGGACTCCGTTTGATATTCCTTTTCTTTGAAATACTAAAATAGGCAAAAAACAGCAATATGGGCTGGCCCTCCGGTTAGTAGGTTAGTCCCAAAAATGATATAAATGTGTGAAATAAAGCCCATAAACATCCAAAAGGGGTAATATAATAGCATGGAACAATAAAAAATTACAGATACGTTGGGGACGTATCATGTGCCACATCATCAACAAAGCCTAGTTGGCATGCATGATAATACGGGCAACCTAAGTACACATAAAAAGTCCTAGGTTTAACTTTCTTTGGTTAATTTTGGCCCCACCAACTCATTGTTGATGCAAGTAGCGGATGTCAGTCTATGGGTGAGTCTTATATAGTATAGCTACTTTGTGATACCTAGGTCACTACTATTGGGCCGTCATGTGGTCCCACGGTTTCAGAGTCTACCACGATTTAGAGGTGGGATCCCTTTGACCCACTGAAATCAACTACACACTTCTATTCTTCTATACCTTGTTGGGCCTCCAAGCGGAGAGGATTGTAGGACAGTGATAATTTCCATCAAGTGGATGGCTGATACGTCCATTATGCATCATGCTTTTATATCAATATTTATTGCATTATGGGCTGTTATTACACATTATATCTCAATACTTATGACTATTCTCTCTTATTTTACAAGGTTTACCATGAAGAGGGGGAATGTCGGCAGCTGGAATTCTGGCTGGAAAAGGAGCAAATGTTGGAAACCTATTCTGCACAACTCCAAAAGTCCTGAAACTCCACGAAACAACCTTTTGGATTTATTAAGAATTTATGAGCGAAAGAAATAGGCCAGGGGGCCCACACCCTGTCCAGGAGACAGGGGGCACCCCCCCTATAGGGCGCGGCCCCCTATCTCCTGGGCCCCCTGGTGGGCCTCCGGCATCCATCTTCTGCTATATGATCACCCTTCCCGTGGAAAAAATCGTGGGCAAGCTTACGGGACGAAACTCCGCCGCCACGAGGCGGAACCTTGGCGGAATCAATCTAGGGCTCTAGCGGAGCTGTTCTGCCGGGGACACTTCCCTCCAGGAGGGGGAAATCATCACCGACGTCATCACCAACGATCCTCTCATCGGGAGGGGGTCAATCTCCATCAACATCTTCACCAGCAATATCTTCTCTCAAACCCTAGTTCATCTCTTGTATCCAATCTTGTATCAAAACCACAAATTGGTACCTGTGGGTTGCTAGTAGTGTTGATAACTCCTTGTAGTTGATACTAATTGGTTTACTTGGTGGAAGATCATATGTGCAGATCCTTTATGCACATTATTACTCCTCTGATTATGAACATGAATATGGTTTCTGAGTAGTTACGTTTGTTCCTGAGGACATGGGTGAAGTCTTGCTATTAGTAGTCATGTGAATTTGGTATTCGTTCGATATTTTGATGAGATGTATGTTGTCTTTCCTCTAGTGATGTTATGTGAACGTCGACTACATGACACTTCACCATTATTTGGGCCTAGAGGAAGGCATAGAGAAGTAATAAGTAGATGATGAGTTGCTAGAGTGACAGAAGCTTAAACCCTAGTTTATGCGTTGCTTCGTTAGGGGTTGATATGGATCCATATGTTTAATGTTGTGGTTAGGTTTACCTTAATACTCCTTTTTGTAGTTGTGGATGCTTGCAATAGGGGTTAATCATAAGTGGGATGCTTGTCCAAGTTAGGGCAGTACCCAAGTGTCGGTCCACCCACATATCAAATTATCAAAGTACCGAAACGCGAATCTTACGAATGTGATGAAACTAGCTTGACGATAATTCCCAATGTGTCCTCGGGAGTTCCTTTCTCATTATTAGAATTGTTCAGGCTTATCCTTTGCTACATAAAGGATTGGGCCACCTTGCTGCACTTTATTTACTTTTTGCTCATTACTATTTATCTTATCACAAAACTGTCTATCACCTACAATTTCAGTGCTTGCAGAGAAAACCTTACTGAAAACCGCTTATCAGTTCCTTCTGCTCCTCGTTGGGTTCGACACTCTTATTTATCGAAAGGACTAAAATAGATCCCCTACACTTGTGTGTCATCAAGACTCTTTTCTGGCGGCGTTGCTGGGGAGTGTAGCGCTTTTGGTGAGTGGAACTTGGTAAGGAAAGATTTATATAGTGTGCTGAAATTTTCTGTTACTTGTCACTATGGAAACTAATCCTTTGAGGGGTTTGTTTGGGGTATCTTCACCCCATCCAGAAGAGCAAAGAGATGCTCCTCAACCTACTGAACCTTATGAAAATATTCACTTTGAGATTCCTTTGGGTATGATAGAAAAACTGCTAGCTAATCCTTTTGCAGGAGACGTAACATTGCATCCCGACTTATACCATATCTTTGTGGATGAAGTTTGTGGATTATTTAAGCTTGCAGGTATCCCCGATAATGTTGTCAAAAGGAAGGTCTTCCCTTTATCTTTGAAGGGAGATGAAATGACATGGTATAGGTTATGTGATGATACGAGATTTTGGAATTATAAGCAACTGAAGTTGGAATTTCACCAGAAGTTCTATCCTATGCATCTTGTTCATCGTGATCGTAATTACATATATAATTTCTGGCCTCGCAAAGGAGAAAGCATCGCTCAAGATTGGGGGAGGCTTAAGTCAATGTTATATTCATGCCCCAATCATGAGCTCTATCGGGAAATGATTATTCAGAATTTTTATGCTCGGCTTTCTCTTGATAATCGCAACCTGCTTGATACTTCCTATGCTGGTTCCTATATGCTAAAGACTATTGATTTCAAATGGGACTTATTGGAAAGAATTAAACGCAACTCTGAAGATTGGGTTTCCAACGATGGTAAGGAGTCAGGTATGACACCTAAGTTTGATTGTGTTAAATCTTTTATGGATACCGATGCTTTTCGTGGATTTAGCTCTAAGTATGGACTTGACTTTGAGATAGTAGCCACTTTTTGTGAAACTTTTGCTACTCACGTTGATCACCCTAAAGATAAGTGGTTTAAATATAATCCTCCTGTTGAAGTGAAAGTAGTTGCACCTATTACAGTCGAAGAAAAGATTATTACATATAGTGATCCCATTGTTCCTACTGCTTATGTTGAAAAACCTCCTTTTCCTGTTAGGATAAAAGATCATGTTAAAGCTTCGAGTGTTGTTCGTAAGAGTAATACTAGGACCTACACACCTCCTGAGAAAATTAATGTTGAACCTGGTATTGCTATGATTAAAGATCTCTTGGATGAGGACTTAGATGGGCATGTTATCTCTTTCTTGGGTGAAACTGCTAATATTGCTAGACCCGATACTAAGACACGTAGACCTGTTGTAGGCACGCCTATTATTTCTGTTAAAATAGGAGATCATTGTTATCATGGCTTATGTGATATGGGTGCTAGTGCTAATGCGATACCTTATGGTCTTTATAAAGAAATTATGCACGATATTGCACCTGTTGAATTAGAAGACATTGATGTTACTATTAAGCTTGCTAATAGGGACACCATTAAACCTATTGGGATTGTTAGAGATGTTGAAGTCTTGTGTGGGAAGATTAAATACCCTACTGATTTTCTTGTTCTTGGTTCCCCTCAAGATGATTTTTGTCCCATTATTTTTGGTAGACCCTTCTTGAATACTGCTAGTGCTAAGATTTATTGTGAAAAGAATATTGTCACTGTTGGCATACATGGTATGTCTCATGAGTTTAATTTTGCTAAATTTAGTAGACAACCTCGTGAAAGGGAACCACCTAGTAAGGATGAAATTATTGGTCTTGCTTCCGTTGCTGTTCCTCCAACTGATCTGTTAGAACAATATTTGTTAGACCATGAAAACGATATGTTTATGAAGGAAAGGGAAGAAATAGATGAAGTGTTCCTTAAACAGGAACCTATGCTAAAACATAACCTTCCCATTGAAATTCTTGGGGATCCCCCTCCACCCAAGGGTGATCCCGTGTTCGAACTCAAACCATTACCTGATAATCTTAAGTATGCTTATCTTGATGAAAAAGAAATATATCATGTTATTATTAGTGCTAACCTTTCAGAGAAAGAAGAAGAAAGATTATTGAAAAATCTGAAGAAGCACCGAGCTGGTATTGGGTATACTTTGGACGATCTTAAGGGCATTAGTCCCACATTTTGTCAACACAAGATTTCAGTGGAGAAAGATGCCAAACCAGTTAGAATCCTCAAAGATGATTAAATCCTAAAATGAAGGAAGTGGTAAGAGAGGAGATTCTGAAACTCCTTGAGGCAGATATTATTTACCATATTGCTGATAGTGAATGGGTAAGCCTTGTCCATTGTGTCCCTAAAAAGGGAGGTATTACCGTTGTTCCTAATGATAAAGAAGAATTGATCCCGCAAAGAATTATTACAGGCTATAGGATGGTAATTAATTTCCTTAAGTTAAATAAAGCTACTAAGAAAGAACGTTACCTTTACCTTTTATTGATCAAATGCTAGAAAGGCTATCCAAACACACACATTTTTGCTTTCTAGATGGTTATTCTGGCTTCTCTCAAATACCTGTGTCAGCGAAGATCAATCAAAAACTACTTTTACTTGCCCTTTTTGTACCTTTGCTTATAGACGTATGCCTTTTGGTTTATCTAATGTACCTGCTACCTTTCAAAGATGCATGATGGCTATATTTTCTGATTTTTGTGAAAAGATTTGTGAGGTATTCATGGATGACTTCTCCATCTATGGATCCTCTTTTGATGATTGTTTGAGCAACCTTGATCGAGTTTTGCAGAGATGCGAAGACACTAGTCTCGTCCTGAATTGGGAAAAGTGTCACTTTATGGTTAATGAAGGCATTGTCTTGGGGCACAAGATCTCCGAGAGAGGTATTGAAGTTGATAAAGCCAAAGTTGATGCTATTGAAAAAATGACATGTCCCAAAGACATAAAAGGTATAAGAAGTTTCCTTGGTCATGCCGGTTTTTATAGGAGGTTCATTAAGGACTTTTCTAAAATCTCTAGGCCTCTGACTAATTTATTGCAAAAAGATACCCCTTTTGTCTTTGATGATGATTGTGTAGAAGCTTTTGAAACACTTAAGAAAGCTTTGATCACTCCACCTATTGTTCAGCCACCTGATTGGAATTTACCTTTTGAAATTATGTGTGATGCTAGTGATTATGCTGTAGGTGCTCTTTTAGGGCAAAGAGTCGATAAGAAATTGAATGTTATCCAGTATGCTAGTAAGACTCTTGATTCTGCCTACAGAAATTATGCTACTACTGAAAAAGAGTTCTTAGCAGTTGTGTTTGCATGTGATAAGTTTAGACCTTATATTGTTGATTCCAAAGTTACTATTCACACTAATCATGCTACTATTAAATATCTTATGGAAAAGAAAGATGCTAAGCCTAGACTCATTAGATGGGTTCTCTTGCTCCAAGAATTTGACTTGCATATTATTGATAAAAAGGGAGCTGAGAACCCCGTTGCAGACAACTTGTCTAGGTTAGAGAATGTTCTTGATGACCCACTGCCTATTAATGATAGTTTTCCTGATGAACAATTAGCGGTTGTCAATGCTTCTCATACTGCTCCTTGGTATGCTGATTATGCTAATTACATTATTGCTAAATATATACCGCCTAGTTTCACATACCGGCAAAAGAAAAAGTTCTTTTATAATTTAAGACATTACTTCTGGGATGATCCACACCTTTATAAAGAAGGAGTAGATGGTATTATTAGACATTGTGTGCCTGAGTATGAACAGGAACAAATCCTACGCAAGTGTCATTCTGAATCTTATGAAGGACACCACGCTGGAGATAGAACTGCACACAAGGTACTACAATCTGGTTTCTATTGGCCTACTCTCTTCAAAGATGCTCGTAAGTTTGTCTTATCCTGTGATGAATGTCAAAGAATAGGTAACATTAGTAAAGGTCAAGAAATGCCTATGAATTATTCTCTTGTTATTGAACCGTTTGACGTTTGGGGCTTTGATTATATGGGACCTTTTCCTGCCTCCAATGGTTATACACATATTTTAGTTGTTGTTGATTATGTTACTAAGTGGGTAGAAGCTATTCCAACTAGTAGTGCTGATCATAACACTTCTATTAAAATGCTTAAAGAAGTTATTTTTCCGAGGTTTGGAGTCCCTAGATATCTTATGACTAATGGTGGTTCACACCTTATTCATGGTGCTTTCCGTAAGATGCTTGCTAAGTATGATGTCAATCATAGAATCGCATCTCCTTATCACCCGCAGTCTAGTGGTCAAGTAGAGTTGAGCAATAGAGAGCTCAAATTAATTTTACAAAAGACTGTGAATAGATCTAGAAAGAATTGGTCCAAAAAACTTGATGATGCATTATGGGCCTATAGAACTGTACACAAAAATCCTATGGGTATGTCTCCATATAAGATGGTTTATGGAAAAGCATGTCATTTACCTCTTGAACTTGAACATAAAGCATATTGGGCTATTAAAGAGCTCAATTATGACTTCAAACTTGCCGGTGAGAAGAGGTTGTTTGATATTAGCAACTTGATGAATGGAGAACCCAAGCATATGAGAATGCCAAGCTTTTCAAAGAAAAAGTCAAACGCTGGCATGATAAGAGGATACAAAAGCATGAGTTTAACGTAGGAGATTATGTGTTATTATTCAACTCTCGTTTAAGATTTTTTGCAGGAAACTTCTCTCAAAATGGGAAGGTCCCTACGTTATCGAGGAGGTCTATCGTTCTGGTGCTATAAAAATCAACAACTTCGAAGGCACAAATCCAAGGGTGGTTAACGGTCAAAGAATCAAACAATATATTTCAGGTAATCCTATCAATGTTGAAATTAATATTATTGAAACCATAACCCCTGAGGAATACATAAGAGACACTATCCAGAATGTTCCAGACTCCGAAAAGGCATAGGTACGTGGTACGGTAAGTAGACCGACTCCAAAACAACTCTAATGGCAATTTTTATCGGTTTTGGATTATTTAAGAATTTTAGGAAGAAAGAAGTAGTCCGAAAGGGACACGAGGCTCCCACGAGAGAGGAGGCCCCCCCCTGTAGGGCGTGCCCCCTGTCTCGTGGGCACCTCGTGTGCCTCCCGGACTCCGTTTTCTTGTATGTGACGTATTTTGGTCGGTAAAAATTCATTATATATACTCCTTAAGGTTTTGACCATCGTATCACGCAAATATCTTCTGTTTTCGTTTTGAGTTGTTTCTGTTTCAGATCTAGAGCATCATGTCGTCTCCAAGTGCTCCTAAGGACAAGTTTTTCGAGAGGGTTATCAACCCCTATCTCGCGGAGGTGCTGCATCACCCTCAAACCATTGAGATGCGTGAGGGGGTGCTGCATATCCACGATGTGGAGGGACCAAGGTGTACCGGGAGCATGGAGACAAAGCTCGAAACCATGGAGCAAGAAGTTTTCAAGTGTCAAGGGATGGTGGAGCGTGGACTCAACGCCAACCAGATGATGATCACGGAGTTCACCAACAACCACAAGCTGGATGCCAAGGTCATTGGGGAGACCATCTTCAAGATTCAAGAGAAAATCGAGCACCTCCAAGCCCACATTTATGACCTGCAAAACCAGAACTGTGAGTATGAATATAGATTCAAGCGAATGAGTTTGGCTGCAGATTTAAGGATCCCGGAGACTCGATCATCCTTTTATGATGGAGAGCCTATGCCTTGGAAGACGGACGACAAGCCTACATCATCAACAACTCCTACTTCACCACCTACGAAGAAATAATCCCATGGGTATGGGCACTCCCCTTGGCAACTGCCAAGCTTGGGGGAGGTGCCCCAATATAGTATCACCATCACACTCCTACCTTTACCGCTTTATTTAGTTCGATCCTTTTAGTAGTATCTTGATCTAGTAGATTGAAGTTTTGATATCAAGTAGTTTTGAGTTTTGCATTGTGATCTCTTTATGTAAGCGAGTCCGTGTGCTGTCTATAATAAAGATTAGTGTTGAGTCAAAGGCTTTGCTATGTTGCTATGATCTTGAGAAAGTAGAAAGAACAAAAAAGGTTCATATTGATCTTATGGATAGTGATAACTTCACACATAAAAAGTATGAGGCATAAAAATTGTTGAGAGTTGATGAACGTAGCCTTGGTCATTGTTGCAATTAATAGGAAGTGATAAGGAAAGAGAGGTTCACATATAAATATATTATCTTGGACATCTTTTATGATTGTGAAGCTCTCATTAAGTATGACATGCTAAAAGAGTTGATGTTGGACAAGGAAGACAATGTAATGGTTTATGTTTTCCGACATCTCAGTTAAAGTATATTGTCATTGACCTTCCAAACATGTTGAGCTTGCCTTTCCCCCTCTTGCTAGCCAAATTCCTTGCACCAAGTAGAGATACTACTTGTGCTTCCAAATATCCTCAAACCCAGTTTTGCCATGAGAGTCCACCATACCTACCTATGGATTGAGTAAGATCCTTCAAGTAAGTTGTCATCGGTGCAAGCAATAAAAATTGCTCTCTAAATATGTATGACTTATTAGTGCAGAGAAAATAAGCTTTTTACGAACTTGTTGTGGAAGTAATAAAAGCGACAGACTACATAATAAAGGTCCACATACAAGGGGCAATATAAAGTGACGTCCTTTTGCATTAAGATTTCGTGCACCAACCCTAAATGCGCATGACAACCTCTGCTTCCCTCTGCGAAGGGCCTATCTTTTACTTTATGTTTTTACTTTATGCTTGAGTCAAGGTCATCCTCACCTTTCCCTTTTTATTTTATCCTTTGGCTAGCTCCTCGTGTTTGAAAGATCAAGATACATATATCCAATTGGATGTAAGTTAGCATGGGCTATTATTGTTGACATCACCTAAAGGTGAATACGTGGGGAGGCAACACAATAAGCCCCTATCTTTCTCAGTGTCCGGCTGAAACTCTATAACCACAAGTACTGCGTGAGTGTTAGCAATTGTAGGAGACTACGAGATAGTTGAGTATGTGAGCTTGCTGAAAAGCTCTATTATTGACTCTTTCTGATGTTACAATAAATTGCAATTGCTTCAATGATTGAGATTATAGTTTGTTAGTTCCCAATGAAGTTTTTGAACCATACTTGACATTGTGAATTGCTTGTTACTTGAGCATAGGAAATCATATGACAAAATCTATATATGTTGTTGTTATTAGAATGATCATGATGCCCTCATGTCTGTATTTTATTTTTATCGACACCTCTATCTCTAAACATGCGGACATATTTTTCGATTTCGGGTTCCGCTTGAGGACAAGCGAGGTCTAAGCTTGGGGGAGTTGATACGTCCATTTTGCATCATGCTTTTATATCAATATTTATTGCATTATGGGCTGTTATTACACATTATATCTCAATACTTATGGCTATTCTCTCTTATTTTACAAGGTTTACCATGAAGAGGGGGAATGCCGGCAGCTGGAATTCTGGCTAGAAAAGGAGCAAATGTTGGAAACCTATTCTGCACAACTCCAAAAGTCCTGAAACTCCACGAAACAACCTTTTGGATTTATTAAGAATTTATGACCGAAAGAAATAGGCCAGGGGGCCCACACCCTGTCCAGGAGAAGGGGGGGCGCCCCCCCCCCTTATAGGGCGCGCCCCCCTATCTCCTAGGCCCCCTGGTGGGCCTCCGGCGTCCATCTTCTGCTATATGATCACCCTTCCCCTGGAAAAAATCGTGGGCAAGCTTACGGGATGAAACTCCGCCTACACAAGGAGGAACCTCAGCGGAATCAATCTAGGGCTCTGGCAGAGCTGTTCTGCCGGGGATACTTCCCTCCGGGAGGGGGAAATCATCACCAACGTCATCACCAACGATCCTCTCATCGGGAGGGGGTCAATCTCCATCAACATTTTCACCAGCAATATCTTCTCTCAAACCCTAGTTCATCTCTTGTATCCAATCTTGTATCAAAACCACAAATTGGTACATGTGGGTTGCTAGTAGTGTTGATTACTCCTTGTAGTTGATACTAATTGGTTTACTTGGTGGAAGATCATATGTGCAGATCCTTTATGCACATTATTACTCCTCTGATTATGAACATGAATATGGTTTCTGAGTAGTTACGTTTGTTCCTGAGGACATGGGTGAAGTCTTGCTATTAGTAGTCATGTGAATTTGGTATTCGTTCGATATTTTGATGAGATGTATGTTGTCTTTCCTCTAGTGATGTTATGTGAACGTCGACTACATGACACTTCACCATTATTTGGGCCTAGAGGAAGGCATAGAGAAGTAATAAGTAGATGATGAGTTGCTAGAGTGACAGAAGCTTAAAGCCTAGTTTATGCGTTGCTTCGTTAGGGGTTGATATGGATCCATATGTTTAATGTTGTGGTTAGGTTTACCTTAATACTCCTTTTTGTAGTTGCGGATGCTTGCAATAGGGGTTAATCATAAGTGGGATGCTTGTCCAAGTTAGGGCAGTACCCAAGTGTCGGTCCACCCACATATCAAATTATCAAAGTACCGAACGCGAATCTTACGAACGTGATGAAACTAGCTTGACGATAATTCCCAATGTGTCCTCGGGAGCCCCTTTCTCATTATTAGAATTGTTCAGGCTTATCCTTTGCTACATAAAGGATTGGGCCACCTTGCTGCACTTTATTTACTTTATTTACTTTTTGCTTGTTACTATTTATCTTATCACAAAACTATCTATCACCTACAATTTCAGTGCTTGCAGAGAAAACCTTACTGAAAACCGCTTATCATTTCCTTCTGCTCCTCGTTGGGTTCGACACTCTTACTTATCGAAAGGACTACGATAGATCCCCTACACTTGTGGGTCATCAATGGCCTAAGATTACTAATCAGTGGGAAGCGTAAGTTGAAAGTATGCTCTTCTGAAGCAAAACCTACAATCAATAGTACAAAAATAGATACAATAGGCCATGTTTTTTGTCACTCCTATACACCCATGACAGTTTAATGTTAGAATCAAGACAGTCATACATGTGTTGTCATAGATGTGTTCCATGACAATAATCACTTTTTCATCATGCAAGTGTCCACATCCATGATGATAAATGACGCATCATGGAAGTGTTTTTGTCAAGATTAACTGACAGGTGGCATCTACTGTAACTAGTCATTGTTTAGCTATCGAGTTCAGGTTTCAGATCCGATACCCGTTAATAGCCCTGACCATGGTAAACTTGAAATTAGATCTCCATAGATGGAAAATGAGGTAGATGTCTAAGTGACGGAAAACCCATTGAGTAAGCATTTTCGGAAGTAGAAACGATGGTAAAGATGGAAACGTCATCTTCATAGATGGAAAACAAGGTCGTTGTCTAAGCGATGGCAAACTCATGGAGTAAGCATTTTAGGAAGTAGAAAAGTACGGTAAAGATGGAAAACATTGTATCTATAGACGAAAAAGGAGGAAGATGTCTAGGTGGTGGAAAATTGGTGGAGTAAGCATTTTAGGAATTAAAATTGATGGGGAGGATGGAAAAATCATATCCTTCAATGGAAAAAGGTAGATATCTAAGTGATGGCAAACTCGTGGAGTAAGCATTTTAGGAAGTAGAAATGATGTTTAAGATGGAAAGTATCATCTATGTAGCTGGAAAACGAGGTGGATGTCTAAGTGATGGAACACTCGTGGAGTAAGAATTTTAGGAAGTCGAAACAATGGTAAAGATGGAAAACCTTGTCTCTGTAGACAGAAACGAGGTAGATGTCTAAGTGATGGCAAACTCATGGAGTAAGCATTTTAGTAAGTAGAAACGATGGTAAAGATGGAAAACATCGTCTCTGTAGATGGAAAACAAGGTAGATGTCTAAGTGATGGAAAACTCATGGAGTAACCATTTTAGGAAGTAGAAATGGCGGTAAAGATGGAAAAACATCTCCCTAGATGGAAAACGAGGTAGATGTCTAGGTGTTGTGGAATTGTCACTACAGATGTCCTAGTGTGAGGACTTAGTTGTGGAGCCATCGCAACTAGGTTAGCTTAAAGGGGTTAAACGGGACAAAGGACACAGGAGTGTATACTGGTTCAGCCCCTTGCGGTGAAGGTAAAGGCCTAATCCCGTTTGAGGTGGTATTGCTTATGTCTCGATTACCAGGGAGTGATTAGGCTTAACCTAGCTTTCGATCTCTTGTTTCTTGCCCTGAACCACCATCGGGTCATCCCTTTATATACACAGGTTGACGCCCACCAGCTCACAGAGTCCCGACCGGCTCATAAACAACGTGTCCGGCTTGGTGAGTAAATATACTTGCCTTACAATATAAGTCATACACATGTGGCGCTTTACCCCTATGGGCCTTAAGTCGCCTTTGGGCCTTGGGCCCTTGCTTCATGAACCGCCATCTTCAACATCTTCATGGGCTTTGTATTGATGAACCGCCATTGGTATAACCCGGCCCCTCCTGGGCGGGTCATACCCAATAGTCATATCCCCAACATTAGGCCCCAGATTGATTTGAACTTGTTCATGTCAATCTTCAACACTTAGAAAAATCCTTCTTCCTTTATCCTTGCGAGATCTCATAACCCACCATGATGTCACCTCATGCAATTGTGGTAACCTGCTGTGACGTCACCTGTCATTAATTTTACACAAAGCTTAAATCTTAATAATTTTTTTCTTTTAATGAAGCTCCGAAAATCGAGGCGTCTGCGCCGCCACATATCCATTTTTGGTCTCCTCAATTCCCGCGCATGTCACTTATCCTTCTAGCCTTATAAATAGGGCCAGTAGTCCCTGTCACTTTCTACCGCTTGCTTCTTCATCCCTGTCTTCTTCCTCACGACGCCTCAGCGCCCGAGCTCTGCCACCACCGTCGACCTTCACCATTGCTTCGACAACGGCCGCTGCATCAACCTAAATCGACCAGAGTTCGTCTGCGCGCCTCTGCTGTTCCACAGCCCTGGTGAGTTTTCACCTTTCCTCTCTTTGCAGATCTCGTTAGGGTTTCCATGAGTTCATCGAATTTCATCTCTGCTTTTTCGTTATTCCTTGCTGTAGTTTGAGATTTTGATCCAAACTTTATATTCCTCCTACACATCATCAGTTATATCAGTCATTTTTTATATTTACAACATCCCCTTTTCGTGAGAAACCCAATCTGGATACATGAACTGCCCCACTGCTGTAACTAAGGTCTAGATATTTTCCATTATTTGAAGCGCCTCAGATCCAAAATTATAACATCAATTTGTGAAATCTGTTTTTCCAACACTTAGCCACTTTTCCACTCTTAGATGTGGAAATTAATAACTGTGTGGGCGGCTTAGCTCAAAAATCCGTAACCCGCTAGATACCATTAGTCCCCTCTTAAGCCGGCAATACCTTACTTGTATAGCTTTAATATTATCCTCCGATTCAACACCCTTGTATGCATGTTTCATGATTATATGCCTTTAAGTTGATTGTCAGCTTACCATATGTCTTAAACTGGCAAAATCTTCTTTCTAGATCATCAAAAAATGACTAAGTTATACACAGCCTGCAACTGGGTCCGCTCCCGGGTCACTAAAGAAGATCTGAACAATTTTGTTGCAACTGGCACCCTAGCTAAGAAAGAGGACCTCCACTGGAGGGTCCCGCGTGAAGAAAACCCTCCTGAGCCCAAGGATGGTGAAGTGATTGTTTTTACTAACCACTTGATCCGGAGGTTTAGCCCACCCGGCTCAAGGTTTTTCCGTGATGTGCTTCATCTTTTCCAACTTCACCCTCAAGATATTGGACCCAATTCCGTCTCCAACATTTGCAACTTCCAAGTATTCTGTGAAGCTTATCTTCAAGAGGAGCCAACAGTTGAATTGTTTAGAGAGTTTTACTACTTAAACCGTCAAACAGAATTCACTGACGGGACCAGCTTGGAGCTTGGTGGAGTTTCAATTCAGAAGAGGAAAGAAGCCAACTTTCCCTATGCCAAGTCGCTGAGTCATCCCAAAGATTGGAACCGGACTTGGTTCTACTGTCGAAACACCTCTCCAACTGACGAGAATCCCCTGCCAGGTTACCGCAACCACCGGCTTAGCAACACACATCCACTCCCCCCACAGATCAGCACAAAGGAACCGGCCAAATACGCACCCACTTTTTCAAAGCTCAGAGCCTTCATGGCTAACGGTTTAACTAGCATTGACCTTATACAGTACTGGGTCTCCTGGAGGATCTTGTCGCTAAGCCGTCGTCCTGGCTTAATGTGTGAGTATACTGGTGATCTGAAAGATCCCCAACGCCACTGTGACATTCAATTGTCAGATGGAGAAATCACTGAGGCCACCAAGGCATTGTTGAATGAATCCTGGGCAGATTGTAGTAAGACGGGGCTTAGTCCCTTTTGCACTTTCAACAAACCGCCCGCTATAAGTGTCGTATAATTATTCAATCATACTTTCATTAATATTGCCCACTTATGATCTTTTTGACCTCAACAGGCTGACTCTTCCTTTTGGAAGAAGAAACCACAGGATAAGCCGGCCAAACCGGCTCGTACCAAAACCAAGGTCACTAAGAAGCCTGCCAAGAAGAAGACCACCGAGCCTGCCAACTTAAACTTGGATGATGACGGTGATGATGATGAGTCAGAGGTAGAACTTGACTCTCTTGGCTCATTTCTTATACATCTCATTGACAATGATTGTTATCAAGAGGAAGACAAGGCCAGCCGTGCGGGTGATGATGAGCTAATTGTTCTTTCCTCCGGCTCAGAGTCTGTGCCAAAACAGAAAACTTGCCAGACAAACTGGAAAGTAAGGTTTTCTCATGCTTTAGCTTATCTGGATCCCAACTTTATTTTGAAGAAGCAGCAACACGAAGCTCGCCGTACGACCCGAAATAGTGGCGGCGAGATCCTTTCTTCCGACTTACCAAATAATCATGCCCCTCGCAAGAGTCGTCCAGAGGTCTCAACCACTCCTGATTTAATTTATCCCAGGGCCGGTCTTTACCGACAACCTCTTAATCCCTCCGATTCTGATTATCAGGGAACATCTCATTCCTCCTCTGGCGACTCAATGGGAACTCACGTTCCAGCCTTCAAACCAGTGCTAGGCTAATGTTACTAAACCTCTGTTTCCAACCACCCACTCAACTGTTGTACTAACCTTACCTTGTGCTTTATTTACAGGGCCATAGCCAAGCACAGCAAGAAGGCAAAGTTGGTGAAAAATCCTATGAATCCTTCTGAGCCGGAGCAGCAATCAGTAGGAACTTCTCATGAAGTTCCTGAAGCCGTAGTTCATGAACAGCCTTTGGTTGATCACAATGCTGACGCCGACCCGATGGATGTGGACGCAACTATCAATCCACCAAGCCCTGCTAAGGCGGCCAGCCCTGCTAAACCGCCAAGCCCTGTAAAACATACTGAAGATAAAGCTGGAGATGATGATGTTGCTATAACCGGTAATGGTTATACAATGCCAGGTCAACCCACTGTTTTGTCAAAACACAGTGCCAAGGAGGAATTCTCTGTTGCTGATAAAGGCAAATGGTCAACCAATCTGGACAGTTATGCTCAACTCAACACTCACGAAATTCATTCCGGGTATTTAAACCGCCTTTACACCAGTCGTGATTATGAAGCCGGCTTGGTAAATCTGATGAAGGAGCGTTTTGAGGTAAACACTGCCCCTTTTATTCATATAATCATGCTTGCCTTAGCCGCCAAGTTTGCTGGATATGGTAGAATAGCATGTGCTGTCAACTTCATTAATTTCCATAGATCAAAATCATGTAGCCTCCAAGGGCCGGTTTATGCTTTCAACTTAAACCGGGACTTCCAATAACAATACTTCAATCTTGCATGTGTAGCCCCCAAGGGTCGGCTTAATCTGTCAAGATAAGCCGGGTCTCTAGACAATAACTCTTTTATTTCCGTCTGTAGCCCCCAAGGGCCAGCTTAATCTGTGTAGATAAGTCGGGTCTCAACATTATACAAATGCAGAAACTTAGTTATATAGCTCTCATGAATCAGCCATACTCAATATATAACAATCAGGTCATCATAATTTTATCTTGAAAAGAGCAAGGTGCATTAGCCCCCAAGTGCCAAGTAAAATACTTTTATTATGCTTGGGACTTCAAATAAATTCATAACCATCCTTAATCATTATTTGTATCTTTCAGGCTGAGCTTAATGGCAAAGAATCCCAAGTGGCTGATCTTCAAGAGAACATTAAATCCCAGCAAGCAGAAACTTCCAAAGCCAAAGATGAACTGACCACTGCTTTAGCAGATATGGAGAAGTTGAAAAAGGATTTCAAAGATGATCAGGCTAGCTGGGGAACAGAGAAGTCAGCTCTGTTAAAGAGAGCGGAAGATGCTGAAGCAGCTCTTAAACCGGTAGCTGAAGAGCTCGCCGGTTTAAAACATCATATCAATTCCATGACTGCTGCCATCTTTGGTAAGTAATTTCATCTCAGTACTTGCTTTGAATGTATTTAGATCATTATTCACCCGGCTTATAACTTCCTTGTTGATGCAGGCTCCAGAGTTGCCCACCTTGGCACAGATATGCGCAAAAAATTGAAAGCCGCCTACACACTTGTAGAGCAGTTATATACAGGTGCGCAATGGGTCATCTGCATAGCTACACACAAGAAGCAACCCTCCACCCTTATCAAGGAAACATTGGAGAAGCTTTCTGTGATGCCCTTTAGGATCTAAGAGCTGAAGAAATCTGCTGCAAGGGCCGGTGCGCTTACTGCACTAACCCGGGGATGGCAGGTTGATCTTGACCCGGCAGACCTAGCAATTGGCTGCCCCAGTGTCAAAGAAGACGGGTCACCCTTTAGCGTAGAAGATTTTGCCACCATAGCAAGGGAAATGTGCCTTCTGGCAAGTAAGCTAGTTGAAGATACCAATCTTACACATTACCAGCCGGTTTATGATGCCGACAACAAGAAGGTCAAGGCGCCAATTCACGAGTCACAGGATCTGACTCCGCCCATCCATAAGCATACTTTCGCCCCTCATCTTGACCCGTCCACTCTTACAAGTGACGAAGCTGTATTCAGAGCCTTGACTGGGATCAAGTGGGCAACCACTGATTTCCAGCCAACAGGTGAAGAAGAACAGGATGAACCGGCGCTGGATGATCCACAACCTTCAACTCATCAAGGCCAAGATCAGTAAGCCACAGGCCGGTTTAGCATGTGTTCTCCGTGAAACTATGAAAACAATTATTCTTCTGGGCCATCAGCTACCTTGTAATAGGCTAGTAAAATACTGATCTGCCATAGCATCATGCATGTTTTGTTTTGCGCAGCATAGCTGATCCACCAGCTGAAAAACCATCACTTTATGCTTATGATAGCGTCCATCAAATTTAAAATTGTCCTGCACACAAACAGTTCACAAGTGCCCTGACGGTTATTGCAGGGCGGATAATAATACACCATATAAAACCACCGGTGAGCAAAGCAGTTCATGACCAGTGCCGGTTTAAACATAAACAGATGTAATCATAACAAAAATATCATACTTGTGATATTTGATCATGCCGCCGGCTTATCATACCAGTGCGGTAAGGGTAACAACCCAAAAGATTGATCATATAATGCCTTGTTTAATTTTCATATTCTGCAGGCTTACAACGCCGTAGGCAGCAAGGGGTAATATCCCAAAACTTAGAGCAGAATGCTTCCAAGTGTTTAATATCATCATATACTGGCGACTTATAGTCCAAAGCCAGGCCGGGTTATCAAAAAACCATGGATATACTCAAACATGAGTAATAGAAATTAAGGCTACATGGCCTAAATCAGGTTTTAAACCATATGTCAAATGGTGCAAAGACGAACCCAGAAATTTCGAATAGAAAACAATAAAACAGAAAAACAAGGTTTTCATATGCCGCCAAGCCGAAATCTCAAGTGCGTTCAAAGGGCTGCACAGCCACTGGGTTAACCCTTCATGCAAACCTTATAAGCCGGGCCTCACATGACCAATCGTCATTTTAACTTTGACAAGTTCAGGGTCTTATATAAGATTGACTGTCAAAAGTACGGCAGATCATTCTAGTCAATCTGGGCGGAGTGGCAGACTTAAAAAGGCAGGATAACCCAGATTTTTAGGTAAATACACCTGGCTTCCAAGCCTAGCTTTTCAGCCTATTACCAGGGTCATAAAAACTCTTGAACAAAGAGCCCCCAAGTAACATTGAATTAAGTTGGATCAAGAGAGTAATCAAGGCTCTGCTCATTAAGCAGGTCACCCCAAATGATCTCAAAGCAGGGTACCTATGTTTGAGTTGTGCTTTGCAACGGACTCTCTTTGGTCCCTTTATCTTGGGTAGCAATCCCCCAAGTGTTTTGTAAACATGGCGTATAAGCCGGATTGAAGGGTAATCATAGCTTCGTTCAATGAACAAGAAGCCCCCATGTGACCGTATGAAGCGTCAATAAAGACTCATTATTATCATAAATGAAATGACAGAGGCCCTGCTTTATCAGGGATGCCGACTTTATTATATTGATCATACTATATACATTGTCAAAATATGTACATCACAAGAGCCGGTGGCTCAGGTGAAATGAGGCCGAAGATGAGCAATATTCCATGGCCGGCGGGTCTCCTCCTCCGACATGCGTGAGTCCTTGTGGTCTCGAACATCAATAAGGTAGTATGACCCATTGTTCAGATTTGTTGCTGACCACAAAGGGCCCTTCCCAAGGTGGGGATAACTTGTGCATATCAGATTGATCCTGGATAAGCCGGAGCACAAAAAGTCACCTTCTTGAAAGGTTCTGCTTTTAACCCAGCGGCTGTGATAACGGCGTAAATCTTGCTGGTAAATTGCCGATCGAGCCACCGCGAGGTCATGCTCCTCATCTAACAGGTCAAGTGCATCATGACGTGATTTTTCATTATCAGCTTCAACATAAGCCGCCACACGGGGCGAGTCATGACGGATGTCACTAGGGAGAACCGCCTCTGCTCCGTAAACCATGAAGAAAGGTGTGTAACCCGTAGATCTATTGGGGGTAGTATTTATACTCCATAACACGGATGGTAACTCCTCCACCCAAAAACTCCGTGTTCTTTGCAAAGGAACCATAAGACGGGGCTTGATGCCTCTCAAAATTTCTTGATTGGCTCTCTCAGCTTGACCATTGGATTGTGGGTGAGCCACTGATGATACATCAAGTCGAATATGCTCATGTTGACAAAACTCTTTCATAGCTCCCTTTGACAGATTAGTGCCATTGTTAGTTATAATGCTGTGGGGAAAGCCAAAGCGGAAAATCACCTTTTTAATGAACTGAATTGTTGTTGCCGCATCACACTTACTCACCGGCTCTGCTTCGACCCACTTTGTGAATTTGTCAACTGCCACCAAAAGGTGGGTCTTTTTATCCTTGGACCTTTTGAAAGGCCCAACCATATCAAGCCCCCAAACTGCAAACAGACAAGTAATTGGAATCATCCTCAACTCTTGAGCCGGCACATGAGCTCGTCGTGAAAATTTCTGACAACCATCACATTTACTGACCAAATCCTATGCATCAGCATGAGCCATCAGCCAATAAAATCCATGACAAAATGCTTTAGCCACAAGAGACTTAGAACCGGCATGATGACCACAATCTCCTTCATGAATCTTGCGAAGAATTTACGGCCCTCTTTAGGAGAAATGCAACGTTGAAACACCCCAGTAACACTGCAATGGTGCATCTCTCCATTGACAATTGTCATCGACTTAGACCACCGGGTTATCTGTCTGGCCAAGGTTTCATCCTCAGGTAACTCGACCCGGGTCATATAAGCCAAATATGGAATTGTACAATCAGGAATAGCATGAAGAGCTGCCACCAATTGCGCCTCCGGGTCAGGAACAACAAGATCTTCTTCTGTAAGCAATTTGACTGAAGGGTTATGCAGAATATCAAGGAAAGTGTTAGGTGATACCAACTTACGCTGGGACCCTAACCGGCTCAAAGCATCCGCCGCCTCATTATTCCTACGATCAATATTTTCAACTTGATAACATTTGAAATGACCAACAATAACATCAACCTCACGGTGATAAGCTGCCATGAGTGGATCTTTAGAATCCCATTTGCCTGAAACTTGCTGTGCCACCAAATCTGAGTCGCCGAAACATCTCACCCGGCTTAAATTCATCTCCTTAGCCATCTGAAGAACATGGAGCAAGGCTTCGTACTCAGCTGCATTGTTAGTACAAGGGAACATTAACCTTAAGACATAACCGAATTTATCACCTCGTGGGGAAGCCAAGACAACTCCAGCCCCCGAGCCTTCCAACTGCCCGGACCCATCAAAATGAATAGTCCAATATGTGTTATCCGGCTTGTCCTCGGGCATCTGCAGTTCTGTCTAGTCATTGATGAAATCCACGAGTGCTTGGGATTTGATGGCCGTGCGGGGCATATATTTCAAACCATGAGGTCCAAGCTCAATGGCCCACTTGGCTACTCTACTTGTGGCTTATTTGTTTTGAATAATATCCCCTAAAGGAGCAGAACTAACCACAGTGATAGGATGACCGAGGAAATATTGCTTGAGATTTTGATTAGCCATCAACACCCCATAGACAAGCTTCTGCCAGTGCGGATATCTCTGCTTGGACTCAATAAGCACTTCACTGATGTAGTAAACCCGCCGCTGAACCGGATATTCCTTGCCGGCTTCCTTCCATTCCACCACAATAGCTAAGCTGACAACCCTGGCACTAGCAGCCACATATAACAACAATGGCTCCTTATCAATAGGAGTAGCAAGGACTGGCGGCTCAACCAGCTGTTTCTTCAAGGCTTCAAACGCTTCATTAGCAGCATCACTCCAGACAAAATTATCTGTCTTTTTCATCATCTGATACAAAGGGATAGCCTTCTCTCCCAGCCGACTCATGAACCGGCTTAAGGACGCAATACGACCCGCCAGACTATGAACATCATTGACACACGCCGGCTTAGCCAGGGAAGTAATAGCCTTAATTTTTTCTGGGTTAGCTTCAATACCCCGTTGAGAAACCAAAAAGCCCAAAAGCTTGCCTATTGGCCCGCCAAAAACACACTTGGTCAGGTTAAGCATCATCTTGTAGACCCGGAGATTGTCAAAGGTCTCCTTCAAATCATCTAGCTAAGTTTCCTTCTTTATGGATTTCACCACAATATCATCCACATAAGCATGAACATTGCGCCCAATCTGATCATGAAAACAATTCTGCACACTGCGCTGGTAAGTCGCCTGGGCACTCTTGAGCCTGAAAGTCATAGACACATAGAAGAAGGCTCCAAAAGGAGTGATGAAAGCCATCTCCTCCTGGTCCTTAACTGGCATCTTGATCTGATGATAACTAGAATAAGCATCCAAAAAACTCAAACGCTCACAACCCGCCCTAGCATCAATGATTTGATCAATACGAGGGAGAGCAAAAGGATCAGCCGGACAGGACTTTTTTAAGTCTATGTAGTCCACACACATACGCCAAGTGCCATTCTTCGTAAGTACCAGCACCGGGTTAGCCAACCACTCCGGATGAAAGACTTCAACAATGAACCCAGCCGCCAAGAGCCAGGCCACTTCTTCACCAATGGCCTTACGCCTCTCCTCATTGAAGCGGCGAAGGAATTGCTTGACTGGATTAAACATTGGATCAATATTAAGAGTGTGCTCAATGAGTTCCCTCGGTACACCTGGCATATCAGAAGGTTTCCATGCAATGATGTCCCGGTTCTCACGGATGAACTCGATGAGCGCGCTTTCCTATTTTGGATCCAGGTTAGCATTGATGCTGAACTGCTTGGATGAATCACCAGGAACAAAGTCAACTAGCTTAGTGTCATCGGCCAACTTAAACTTCAATACCGGATCATGCTCTGTAGTTGGCTTTTTCACAGATATCATATCCACCGGGTCAACATTGTCTTTGTAGAACTTCAATTCCTTTGTTGCACAGACAGACTCAGCATAAGCAGCATCACCTTCTTCACACTCCAAAGCTATTTTCCGATTTCCATGCACTGTGATGGTCCCCTTGTAACCCGGCATCTTGAGCTGCAGATAAACATAATAAGGTCGTGCCATGAACTTGGCATAAGCCGACCGTCCAAACAGAGGGTGATACGGGCTTTCAATCTTGACCACTTCAAAGTTTAGCCTCTCGGCCCTGGAATCATGTTCATCCCCAAAGGCTACTTCCAAATTGATCTTGCCTATAGGATACGCCGACTTACCAGGTACCACTCCATGAAAAATAGTATTGGAGGGCTTAAGATTTTATCAGTTAACCCCATACGACGGAAAGTATCATATTAAAGGATATTAATGTTGCTACCTCCATCCATGAGTATCTTAGTGAACTTGTATCCTCCAACCTGAGGCGCCACCACCAAAGCCAAATGACCCGGATTATCAACCCGGGGCAGGTGATCCTCTTGACTCCACACAATGGGCTGCTCGGACCATCGCAAGTAATGGGGAATCGTCGGCTCAATGGCGCTCATAGCCCTTCTATGGAGCTTTTGATCCCGCTTGCATAGACTTGTGGTGAAGACGTGATACTGCCCGCTATTCAACTGCTCTGGATTACTCTCATAACCCGACTGCTGCTGTTGCTGAGCCCCCTGACCAGGTTGTTGATTATAACCACCCTAATTGCCTTGATTTCCCTGGCCTTGGAAACCGGAATTAGAACCGCCACCACCGTAACCCAGACCATGAGAACTGTAACCTGAGCCGCCGCCCGGCCCATGATTATTCTGGAAAAGACCGGAATTTTTGTAGTCTTTCATGATGAAACAATCTTTCCAGAGGTGAGCGGACGGCCTTTCCTGTGTGCTATGCTTCGGACAGAGCTGATTCAGCATCTGCTCAAGATTAAAACTTGACCCTCCAAACCTGAAAGTGCATTATATCGACTAGAGGGGGTGAATAGGCAATTTTTATGAATTCTTCACTGAGGAATTTGCTGGTGAGGAAATTCCTTAGCGAAGAACTACTTGCAGCGGAATAAGTACTCAAAAGTAAACATAACAGAACACAAGCATAGTCATCATGATGAAATGAAGACAAGCACAGAGTACAGAAAGCGTAAACACAGGATAACACAGGATGAAGACGAACAGACTGAAGAAATTGAACTGAGGAGATTAAGAAAGTCTTCATTCAAAGTCTTCAAACAGATATGAACAAGCACACAATAACTGAAATGAGGAAATGAAAGAGTTGAGGAAATAGAACCAGTAAGCTTGGTGAAGACAATGATTTGGTAGACCAGTTCCAACTGTTGTCTCAGTTGTACGTCTGGTTGGAGCAGCTAGGTATTTAAACCTCAGGACACATAGTCCCGGACACACAGTCCTCACCGTATTCTCCTTGAGTTAAGGTCACACAGACCTCGCCCAATCACTCGTGGTAAGTCTTCAGGTGACTTCCAAACCTTCACAGACTAGGTCACCCGATGATCCACAATTCCTCTTGGATGCTCTAGACCATGACGCCTAACCGTCTAGAAGAAGCGCAGTCTTCAAAGGTAACAAGCATCGGATCCACGCAGGATCAATCTCTTCAGTGATGCTCAATCACTTTGGGTTGTAGGTGTGTTGGGTTTGGGTTTTCCTCACTTGATGATTTTCACTGAAAGTCCTCGGAGGATGGGATGCTCTCAAATGACAAGTGTCAGTTTCTCTCGGAGCAGCCAACCAGCTAGTGGTTGTAGGGGCGACTATTTATAGCCTAGGGAGCAGCCCGACATGATAAGACATAAATGCCCTTCAATGATATGACCGTTAGGTGGGTAGATATTTTGGGACAGCTAGCGCATAGCACAGCAACGGTCGGAATTTTGACTCTCAAATTCCTCAAGGCTATCATGTTCCTCACTGTGTAGGCAATCCGCACTGGCGAATTTCTAACTCCCCAGTCAGAAAAAATTCCTCAGCAACTAGAAGAACTTCGTCTCTGTTACTGAAGAAATTGACTGAACTGTATGAGATTTCCAATGGCTTCACTCGAAGGGATTGGTAGGTGTAGGATATTGAGTTGAGCATCACATGGAAATTTTTCCTTAGTATTTCCTCGACCCCCTTTAACAGTACGGTGTTTCTTATGCCTCAAGAAAGAGAAAATGAAACTACGAAAACAAAAGTCTTCACGCTTCATGTTCCTCGAATGATTGCCAAGTCTTCAAGGTCACACCAATTTCTTCACTTTCAAATTCTTCAGAAAGTCTTCAGAAATCCAAAGTCTTCAGTTGAAGAACTTCATTTTTAGGGGTCGACCTTCTCTGTAAATATCAAACTCCTCATAGACTTATAGACCTGTGTACACTCACAAACGCATTAGTCTCTTAACCTATAAGTCTTCAATACACCAAAATCACTAAGGGGCACCAGATGCACTCACAATCTCCCCCTTTTGGGTGATTGATGACAATATAGGTTAAGTTTTAAACGGGGATAAACATATGAAGTGTAAATACTGTATTGAGGAATTTGATTGTAAGATATAGAAGGACTCCCCCTGAAGATGTGCATAATGAGGAATTTGCTTTTGAAGCAATGCTCACTTGAAGAGTACAATCATGGAGATCTCCCCCTATATCTTGTAATTCATACGCATTTGACATATAATATGAAGAATTTTAAATGCATGACGAAATATGGTGACTTATGTAATTCGGCATGCGTGCATTGACATTAATGAGGAATAAGCATGCAGAAGAACTTAGCAAAAGCATCAGGCCACCATAGAGTTCAAGTTTACAACTCGATCCAGCAAAGTCATCAAAAGAACGAGAGTTGTAACTTAGCAAAAAATACCCATATAAGATAGACCCGCTTGAAGACTAACTCAAATTTCTCCCTCTTTGTCATCGAATGACTGATACGTCCATTTTTCATCATGCTTTTATGTCAATATTTATTGCATTATGGGCTGTTATTACACATTATATCTCAATACTTATGGCTATTCTCTCTTATTTTACAAGGTTTACCATGAAGAGGGGGAATGCCGGCAGCTGGAATTCTGGCTGGAAAAGGAGCAAACATTGGAAACCTATTCTGCACAGCTCCAAAAATCCTGAAACTCCACGGAAGTCATTTTTTGGAATTAATAAGAATTATTGAGCAAAGAAAACACCAGAGGGGGCCCACACTCTGGCCAGGAGGGTGGGGGGCGCGCCCACCCATACTGGGCGCGCCCCCTCTCTCTTGGGGCCCCTGGTGGCCCTCTGGGCCCATCTTCTACTATATGAAGGCTTTTACCCTGGAAAAAATCAAAGGCAAGTTTACGGGACGAAACTCCGCCGCCACGAGGTGGAACCTTGGTGGAACCAATCTAGAGCTCTGGCAGAGCTGTTCTGCAAGGGAAACTTCCCTCCGAGAGGGGGAAATCATCACTATCGTCATCACCAATGATTCTCTCATCAGGAGGGGCTCAATCTCCATCAACATCTGCACCACTACCATCTCCTCTCAAAATCCTAGTCCATCTCTTGTATCCAATCTTGTATCAAAACCACAAATTGGTACCTGTGGGTTGCTAGTCGTGTTAATTACTCCTTGTAGTTGATGCTAATTGGTTTACTTGGTGGAAGATCATATGTTCAGATCCTTAATGCATATTATTACTCCTCTGATTATGAACATTAATATGCTTTGTGAGTATTTATGTTTGTTCCTGAGGACATGGGTGAAGTCTTTCTATTAGTAGTCATGTGAATTTGGTATCCGTTCGATATTTTGATGAGATGTATGTTGTATTTCCTCTAGTGGTGTTATGTGAACGTCGACTACATGAAACTTCACCATTATTTGGGCCTAGAGGAAGGCATTGTGAAGTAATAAGTAGAGGATGGGTTGCTAGATTGACAGAAGCTTAAACCCTAGTTTATGTGTTGCTTCGTAAGGGGCTGATTTGGATCCATATGTTTAATTTTGTGGTTAGGTTTACCTTAATACTTCTTTTATAGTTGCGGATGCTTGCAGTAGGGGTTAATCATAAGTGGTATTCTTGTCCAAGTAAGGGCAGTACCCAAGCACCGGTCCACCCACATATCAAATTATGAAAGTACCGAACGCGTATCATATGAGCGTGATGAAAACTAGCTTGACGATAATTCCCATGTGTCCTTGGGAGCTCTTTTCTCACTATAATAATTTGTCCAGGCTTGTCCTTTGCTACAAAAAGGATTGGGACACCTTGCTGCACTTTATTTACTTTCATTGCTTGTTACCCATTAAAAATTATCTTATCACAAAACTATCTGTTACCTACAATTTCAGTGCTTGCAGAGAAAACCTTACCGAAAACCGCTTGTCATTTCCTTCTGCTCCTTGTTGGGTTTGACACTCTTACTTATCGAAAGGACTACGATAGATCCCCTATACTTGTGGGTCATCAAGACTCTTTTCTGGTGCCGTTGCCGAGGAGTGAAGCGCTTTTGGAGGGTGGAACTTGGTAAGGAAACATTTATATAGTGTGCTGAAATTTTCTGTCACTTGTTACATGGAAACTAATCCTTTGAGGGGCTTGTTCGGGGTACCTTCACCCCGACCAGAAGAGCAAAGAGTTGCTCCTCAACCTACTGAACCTACTAAAAATATTTACTTTGATATTCCTTCGGGTATGATAGAGAAACTGCTAGCTAATCCCTTTGCAGGAGATGGAACATTGCAACCCGATTTACACCTTATCTTTGTGGATGAAGTTTGTGGATTATTTAATCTTGCAGGTATTCCCGATGATGTTGTCAAAAGGAAGGTCTTCCCTTTATCTTTCAAGGGGGATGCATTGACATGGTATAGGCTATGTGATGATACGGGATCTTGGAATTATAAATGATTGAAGTTGGAATTTCACCAGAAGTTCCATCCTATGCATCTTGTTCATCGTGATCGTAATTACATATATAATTTCTGGCCTCACGAAGGAGAAAGCATCGCTCAAACTTGGGGGAGGCTTAATTCAATGTTATATTCATGCCCCAATCATGAGCTCTCTAGAGAAATGATTATTCAAAAAATTATGCTCGTCTTTCTCCCAATGATCGCAACATGCTCGATACTTCCTGTGCTGGTTCTTATATGCTGAAGACTATTGAATTCAAATGGGATTTATTGGAAATTATTAAATGAAACTCTGAAGATTGGGGTTCCGGTGATGGTAAGGAGTCAGGTATGACACCTAAGTTTGATTGTGTTAAATCTTTTATGGATACCGATGCTTTTCGTGGATTTAGCGCTAAATATGGACTTGACTCTGAGATAGTAGCTGCTTTCTGTGAATCTTTTGCTACTCACATTGATCTCCCTAAGGAGAAGTGGTTTAAATATAATCCTCCCATTGAAGTAAAAGTAGTTGCACCTACTACAGTTGAAGAAAAGACTGTCACTTATAGTGATCCTATTGTTCCTCCTACTTATGTTGAGAAACCCCATTTTCTTGTTAGGATAAAGGATCATGCTAAAACTTCGACTGTTGTTCATAAGAGTAATACTAGGACTTATACACATCCTGAGAAAATCAAAGTTGAACCTAGTATTGCTATGGTTAAAGATCTCTTGGATGATTATTTAGATGGGCATGTTATTTATTTCTATGGTGAGACTGCTAATATTGCTAGACCAGATGCTAAGATACATAGACCTGTTGTAGGCATGCCTGTTATTTCTGTTAAAATAGGAGATCATTTTTATCATGGCTTATGTAATATGGGTGCTAGTGTTAGTGCAATACCCTATGACTTATATAAATAAATTATGCATGATATTGCACCCACTGAAATGGAAGATATAGATGTTACTATTAAGCTTGCCAATAGGGATACTATTAAGCCATTTGGGATTGTTAGAGATGTTGAAGTCTTGTGTGGGAAGGTTAAATATCCAGCTGATTTTCTTGTTCTTGGTTCCCCACAAGATGACTTTTGTCCCATTATTTTTGGTAGACCCTTCTTGAACACTGTTAATGCTAGGATTGATTGTGAAAAGGATACTGTTTCAATTGGCTTAGAGAATGTGTCTCATGAGTTTAATTTTGCTAAGTTTCATTGACAACCTCGTGATAGAGAATCACCTAGTAAGGATGAGATTATTGGTCTTGCTTCTATTGCCGTGCCTCCTACTGATCTGTTAGAACAATATTTGCTAGACCATGAAAATGATATGTTTATGAATGAAAGAATGGAAATAGATGAAGTGTTCCTTCAACAAGAACCTATTCTGAAACACAACCTACCCGTTGAAATTCTAGGGGATCCCCCTCCTCCCAAGATTGATCCCGTGTTTGAACTCAAACCATTACCTGATAATCTTAAGTATGCTTATCGTTATTAAAGGAAAATATATCATGTAATTATTAGTGCTAACCTTATAGAGCAAGAAGAAGAAAAATTATTGAAAACTCTGAAGAAGCACCATGCTGCTATCGGATATACTCTAGATGATCTCAAGGGCATTAGTCCCACGTTATGCCAACACAAAATTAATTTGGAGGACCATGCCGAACCAGTTAGATATCCTCAATGATGATTGAATCCTAAGATGAAATAAGTGGTAAGAAAGGAGATATTAAAGCTCCTTGAGGCAGGTATAATTTATCCCATTGCTGATAGTGATTGGGTAAGCCCTGTCCATTGTGTTCCTAAAAAGGGAGGTATTAGTATCGTTCCTAATGATAAAGATGAATTGATCCCGCAAAGAGTTATTACAGGTTATAGGATGGTAATTGATTTTCGTAAATTAAATAAAGCTACTAAGAAAGATCATTACCCTTTACCTTTTATCAATCAAATGCTAGAAAGACTATCCAAACACACACATTTTTTCTTTCTAGATGGTTATTCTGGTTTCTCTCAAATACCTGTGTCAACGAAGGATCAATCAAAAACAACTTTTACTTGACCTTTTGGTACTTTTTCTAATAGACGTATGCCTTTTGGTTTATGTAATGCACCTGCTACCTTTCAAAGATGCATGATGGCTATATTCTCTGACTTTTTGAAAAGATTTGTGAGGTATTCATGGATGATTTCTCTGTTTATGGATCCTCTTTTGATGATTGCTTGAGCAAACTTGATCGAGTTTTGCAGAGATGCGAAGACACTAGCCTTGTCTTGAATTGGGAAAAGTGCCACTTTATGGTTAATGAAGGCATTGTCTTGGGGCATAAGATTTCCGAGAGAGGTATTGAAGTTGATAAAGCTAAAGTTGATGCTATTGAAAAGATGACATGTCCCAAGGACCTAAAAGGTATAAGAAGTTTCCTTGGTCATGCCGGTTTTTATAGGAGGTTCATTAAGGACTTTTCTAAAATCTCTAGGCCTCTGACTAATTTATTGCAGAAAGATATTCCTTTTGTCTTTGATGATGATTGTGTAGAAGCATTTGAAATACTTAAGAAAGCTTTGATCACTGCACCTATTGTTCGGCCACCTGATTGGAATTTACCCTTTGAAATTATGTGTGATGCTAGTGATTATGCTGTAGGTGCTATTCTAGGGCAAAGAGTTGATAAGAAATTGAATGTTATACAATACGCTAGTAAGACTCTTGATACTGCCCAGAGAAATTATGCTACTACTAAAAAAGAATTCTTAGCATTTGTGTTTTCTTGTGATAAGTTTAGACCTTATATTGTTGATTCTAAAGTTACTATTCACACTGATCATGTTGCTATTAAATATCTTATGGAAAAGAAGGATGCTAAGCCTAGACTTATTAGATGGGTTCTCTTGATCCAAGAATTTGATTTGCATATTATTGATAGAAAGGGAGCTGAGAACCCTGTTGCAGACAACTTGTCTAGGTTAGACAATATTCTTGATGACCCACTGCCTATTGATGATAGCTTTCCTGATGACAATTAGCGGTCATTAATGCTTCTCATACTGCTCCTTGGTATGCTGATTATGCTAATTACATTGTTGCTAAATTTATACCACCTAGTTTCACATACTAGCAAAAGAAAAGGTTCTTTTATGATTTAAGACATTACTACTGGGATGACCCACACCTTTATAAAGAAGGAGTAGATGGTGTTATTAGACATTGTGTGCCTGAGCATGAACAGGAACAGATCATAAGCAAGTGTCACTCTGAATCATATGGAGGACACCACGCTGGAGATAGAACTGCACATAAGGTATTACAATCTGGTTTTTATTGGCCTACTCTCTTCAAAGATGCTCGTAAGTTTGTCTTATCTTGTGATGAATGTCAAAGACTTGGTAATATTAGTAGACGTCAAGAAATGCCTATGAATTATTCTCTTGTTATTGAACCGTTTGATGTTTGGGGCTTTGATTATATGGGACCTTTTCCTGCCTCTAATGGTTACACACATATTTTAGTTGTTGTTGATTACGTTACTAAGTGGGTAGAAGCTATTCCAACTAGTAGTGTTGATCATAACACTTCTATTAAAATGCTTAAAGAAGTTATTTTTCTGAGGTTTGGAGTCCCTAGATATCTTATGACTGATGGTGGTTCACATTTTATTCATGGTGCTTTCTGTAAGATGCTTGCTAAGTATGATGTTAATCATAGAATCGCATCTCCTTATCACCCGCAGTCTAGTGGTCAAGTAGAGTTGAGCAATAGAGAGCTCAAATTAATTTTGCAAAAGAGTGTCAATAGATCTCGAAAGAATTGGTCCAAGAAACTTGATGATGCATTATGGGCCTATAGAACTGCATACAAAAATCCTATGGGTATGTCTCGGTATAAGATGGTTTATGGAAAAGCTTGTCACTTACCTCTTGAACTTGAACATAAAGCATATTGGGCTATTAAAGAGCTCAACTATGACTTCAAGCTTGCCGGTGAGAAGAGGTTATTTGATATTATCTCACTTGATGAATGGAGAACCCAAGCATATGAGAATGCCAAGCTATTCAAAGAAAAAGTCAAACACTGGCATGACAAAAGGATACAAAAGCGTGAGTTTAACGTAGGTGATTATGTATTATTATTCAACTCTCGTTTAAGATTTTTTTGCAGGAAAACTTCTCTCTAAATGGGAAGGTCCTTACGTTATCGAGGAGGTCTATCATTCCGGTGCCATAAAAATCAACAACTTCGAAGGCACAAGTCCGAGGGTGGTGAACGGTCAAAGAATTAAACATTATATCTCATGTAATCCTATCAATGTTGAAACTAATATTATTGAGACCGTAACCCCTAAGGAATACATAAGGGACAGTTTCCAGAACGTTCCAGACTCCGAAAAGGAATAGGTATGTGGTACGGTAAGTAAACCGACTCCAAAACAATTCTAATGGCAATTGTTATCCGTTTTGGAATATTTAAGAATTTTAGGAAGAAAGAATAATCCGGGAAGGACACGAGGCCTCCACGAGGGTGGAGCGCGCCCACCCTTTCTGGGCGCGCCCCCCTGTCTCGTGGCCACCTTGTGTGCCTCCCGGACTCTGTTTTCTTGCATGTTACGTATTTTGGTCGGTAAAAATTCATTATATAATCTCCCGAAGGCTTTGACCATCGTATCATTGAAATATCCTCTGTTTTCGTTTTGAGTTGTTTCCGTTGCAGATTTAGAGCAATATGTCGTCTTAGGATTCAGAAGGGGAGAGCTATGTGGCTGATTACCTTGCAGACCCTAAGGTCTACGGGGACTTGGAGCATGGTGGCTGGACCACTGAAGAAGAGGAAGACTATGAGCCTAAGGGAAAGGAGGAGACGAGTTCAGACAAAGACGAAGGCCCATTACCTCAAACTGGGGACATGCATGTGGAGTTTAAAAAGTCAAGCCTCCCTAATACAGCAAAGAAGCCAAAGATCGAGTTTATCCCTTTTCGTCTCTTGCAGGAAAATAAACAGGAACTATGCAAAAGAATATTAAGTCTCGAGGAAGAGATCGATGATCTAAAGGAGCAAAATATTGTCATCAAGTGTAAATTGAGGAAGAAGCCTACATGATCAACAACTCCTACTTCACCACCCCCGAGGACATAATCACATGGGTATGGGCACTCCCCTTGGCAAATGCCAAGCTTGGGGGAGGTGCCCCAGTATCGTATCACCATCACACTCCTATCTTTACCATTTTATTTAATTCGATCCTTTTAGCAGTATCCTGATCTAGTAGATTGAAGTTTTAGTATCAAGTAGTTTTGAGTTTTGCTTTGCGATCTCTTTATGTAATCGAGTCCGTGAGTTATCTATAATAAATATTAGTGTTGAGTCAAGAACTTTGCTATGTTGCTATGATCTTGAGAAAGTAGAAAGAATAAAAAGAATAAAAGAGCTCTTATTGATCTTATGGGTAGTAATGACTTCACACATGGAAAGTATGAGGCATAAAAGTTGTTGAGAGTTGACAAACGTAGTTTTGGTCATCGTTGCAATTAATAGGAAGTAATAAGGAAGGAGATGTTTTCACATACAAATATATTATCTTGGACATCTTTTATGATTAGGAGCACTCATTAAGTATGACATGCTAAAAGAGTTGATGTTGGACAAGGAAGACAACGTAATGGTTTATGTATTCTCACATCTTAGTTAAAGTATATTGTCATTGATCTTCCCAACATGTTGAGCTTGCCTTTCCCCCTCATGCTAGCCAAATTCCTTGCACCAAGTAGAGATACTACTTGTGCTTCCAAATATCCTTAAACCCAATTTTGCCATGAGAGTCCACCATACCTACCTATGGATTGAGTAAGATCCTTCAAGTAAGTTGTCATGTTGCAAGCAATAAAAATTGCTCTTTAAATATGTATGACTTATTAGTGCAGAGAAAATAAGTTTTATACGTTCTTGTTATGGAAGCAATAAAAGCAACGGACTTCATAATAAAGGTCCATATACAAGTGGCAATACAAAGTGACGTTATTTTGCATTAAGATTTTGTGCATCCAACCCTAAAAAGCACATGACAACCTCTGCTTCCCTCTGCGAAGGGCCTATCTTTTACTTTATGTTTTTACTTTATGCTTGAGTCAAGGTGATCTTCACCTTTCCCTTTTTCATTTTATCCTTTGGCAAGCTCCTCGTGTTTGAAAGATCTTGATATATATATATATCCAATTGGATGTAAGTTAGCATGAATTATTATTGTTGACATCACCCAAAGGTGAATACATTGGGAGGCAACACAATAAGCCCCTATCTTTCTCAGTGCCCGGTTGAAACTCCATAACCACAAGTACTACGTGAGTGTTAGCAATTGTAGAAGACTATATGATAGTTGAGTATGTGGACTTGCGGAAAGGCTCTATTTTTGACTCTTTCTGATGTTATGATAAATTGCAATTGCATCAATGACTGAGATTAGAGTTTGTTAGTTCCCAATGAAGTTTCTGAACCATACTTGACATTGTGAATTGATTGTTACTTGAGCATAAGAAATCATATGAAAAAATCTATATATGTTGCTGTTATAAGAATGATCATGATGCCCTCATGTCCGTATTTTATTTTTATCGACATCTCTAAACATGTGGACATATTTTTCGATTTCGGCTTCCGCTTGAGGACAAGCGAGGTCTAAGCTTGGGGGAGTTGATACGTCCATTTTGCATCATGCTTTTATGTTAATATTTATTGCATTATGGGCTGTTATTACACATTATATCTCAATAATTATGGCTATTCTCTCTTATTTTACAAGGTTTACCATGAAGAGGGGGAATGCCGGCAGCTGGAATTCTGGCTGGAAAAGGAGCAAATATTGGAAACCTATTCTGCACAGCTCCAAAAATCCTGAAACTCCATCGAAGTCATTTTTGGAATTAATAAGAATTATTGAGCGAAGAAAACACCAGAGGGGGCCCACACCCTGGCCAGGAGGGTTGGGGGCGCGCCCACCCCTACTGGGCACGCCCCTTGTCTCCTGGGCCCCCTGGTGGTCCTCCGGTGCCCATCTTCTGCTATATGAAGGCTTTTACCCTGGAAAAAAATCAAAGGCAAGCTTATGGGATGAAACTCCGCTGCCACGAGGCGGAACCTTGGCGGAACCAATCTAGAGCTCCGGCAGAGCTGTTCTGCCGGGGAAACTTCCCTCCGGGAGGGGAAAATCATTACCATCGTCATCACCAACAATCCTCTCATTGGGAGGGAGTCAATCTCCACCAACATATTCACCAGCACCATCTCCTCTCAAAACCCTAGTTCATCTCTTGTATCCAATCTTGTATCAAAACCACAAATTGGTACTTGTGGGTTGCTAGTAGTGTTGATTACTCCTTGTTCATATGTTCAGATCCTTAATGCATATTATTACTCCTCTAATTATGAACATTAATATGCTTTGTGAGTAGTTACGTTTGTTCCTGAGGACATGGGTGAAGTCTTGCTATTTGTGGTCATGTGAATTTGGTATTCGTTTGATATTTTGATGAGATGTATGTTGTCTTTCCTCTAGTGGTGTTATGTGAATGTCGACTACATGACACTTCACCATTATTTGGGCCTAGAGGAAGGCATTGGGAAGTAATAAGTAGATGATGGGTTGCTAGAGTGACAGAAGCTTAAACCCTAGTTTATGCGTTGCTTCATAAGGGGCTAATTTGGATCCATATGTTTAATGTTGTGGTTAGGTTTACCTTAATACTTCTTTTGTAGTTGCGGATGCTTGCAGTAGGGGTTAATCATAAGTGGGATGCTTGTCCAAGTAAGGGCAGTACCCAAGCACCGGTCCACCCACATATCAAATTATCAAAGTACCGAACGTGAATCATATGAGCGTGATGAAAACTAGCTTGACGACAATTCCCATGTGTCCTAGGGAGCTCTTTTCTCATTATAAGAAATTGTCCAGGCTTCTCCATTGGTACAAAAAGGATTGGGACACCTTGCTGCACTTTATTTACTTTCATTGCCTGTTACCCATTACAAATTATCTTATCACAAAACTATCTGTTACCTACAATTTCAGTGCTTGCAGAGAAAACCTTACCAAAAACCGCTTGTCATTTCCTTCTGCTCCTCGTTGGGTTCGACACTCTTACTTATCCAAAGGAATATGATAGATCCCCTGTACTTGTGGGTCATCAATGACGAAAAGGGTTGAAAATGAGGACTAACGCCCCTGAAGAATATCATGATGATGGAGGAGCGCCAGCATTGTTGGGGTCGTGTGTCGTTGTAGGGCCTACCGCAGTGTCGTCCAAGTCTTCATACTCGTCCGTGTCGCGTGATGAAGAAAATGAACTGGCCACCAAGGAAGGAACCTTGACCTTCTTGTATTTCTTCGGTGGAGGAGCAGACCAGTCAAAATCTTCCTTGAAACCCATTTGCTTTAAATCTTCTTCACCATAGAGATGTGACAGAATAGCCCAGGTGCGATCAAAGACTTCATGGAGGTAGTAATGGTTTTTCTTCACTGCATTATGTGTGGCAGTCATGTTGTGAAGAAAAGAACCAAACTGACGCTTAACCCATTTGTGGTTTTCATCCACCTTCTGGTGAAGACTAAGAAGCAGCTCACAGTCACTCATCACATGAGGAGTAGTGGCTTGAGGATTTGGCTTGGATGCATTGGCAGCAGAATCATTAGTGGCAGAGTCATCATTGGTGGAATAAGATGCAGCTTTGCGAAACTGACCATCCAATGTACGAATGCCTTTATCAATAACAGCTGGTGCCTTGCCCTTCTCATCAGCTGAGGAATATGTCCGCTTGAGGACTTCAATCGGGGGCAAGTAGCTGAGGTGATTCTGAAAATCAGCTTTGTAGTTGAGTGAAGACCTTGTTCTGAGGAATCTCATAATCCACGGGGCATAAGGCTTCAGCTCAAACGGAGAAAGTGCAACATTTGCAAGAGTCCTCATGAAGAAATCATGATAATTGACATGAATGCCATGCATGATGTTGAATAGCAAATTCTTCATGATGCCAACAATTTCCTCATCAGATGAGTCGTGGCCTTTGATAGGATTCAAAGTCTTCGTCAGAATGCGATAGACGGTTCTTGGCACATACAGCAATTCGTTCACGAGGAATTTTGTCCTTGGGGCTTGACCAGGCTTCAGAGGCTTCATTAGCACTTGCATGTAATGAGCAGTGAGTTCAGGCTCTTGGTACAGACAACGAGAACCTTCAGGTGCAGGACTGATTGGCAGGGCATGAAGCAATTCAGAGGATGGTGCCGTATAATGAGTGTTTTCGGTCATCCAGTCCAACACCCAAGTGTTGACATCATTAGCATCACCTGTAATGTGCAGCGTTGCATAGAACAGAAGAATAAGCTCCATTCCAATCAACAATGTCAGAGCAAAAATTAAGCAGTCCTGCATCATGAAGCACACTGAGGACTTGAGATAAGCAAGGCATTGATTCCATGTCCACGTGAGGAATATGCTCGTGGTCGAAGACTTTGTCTTTGTTGAAAAGCGGTGAAGAATAGAAGTTGGACTGGCTGGCAGTCCAAAAGCGCTTCCTTCTAAGACGAGCGGAGTCATATGGATTGAATTCAGTGACGAAAACATGCTCGCCGAAGAAGTCATCAGCCTTGAATTTTTGCTTCTTTGAGAAGGGATCCTTTGGCTTGGGCTGAGGAGTATCAGTCAATTGCATCACCACCTCAGGAATCACAGTCTCAGGGTCCACAGACTGAGGAATTTCAAGCTCTTCGGCAGGTGCAGCCTGGGTCTTCAATTCTTCATTTACATTATCATCAGCACTAGTGGCTGGAATTTCTTCATGGACAGATGGGGTTGCATGAGGTTCTTCAGATCCCATTTGTACTTTAGTAGCAGCAGGGGACTAAGGAATTGCTTTAAGTGGAGTGAACATTGGAGAGTTGGGGTGCTGACTTTCCCAAAAGCCATCATTCAGCACAGGTGTGGTATAGCCAATGTCCACATCCTCATCTTCCATTTCTTCAACGCCGACCTCTTCAGCAGGGAACTGAGGCATAGGCGAGGAGACAACTGGTGTTGAAGGGATTGTATCCACTTCAATTTCTTTATCCAACTGCTCTGACGAAGCAGCAGAAGGATTCTCTTCATCGGATTCGCTTGGAATCACATAATCTTCACCAAAAGGAACAAGGTCCTTTGATGGCATGAATGAGACAGGAACGGCATCAATTGGGTTGTCAATTGAGCTTGTCAAAGGCTTCATCTTCTTCGGAGCTGAAGAATCTGATGAATTTGATGCCTTCCTTTTCTTCACAGTTGCACACTCTGCAGCCTTGGTCTTCTTCACATCTAATGCAGATGGAAGAATCGGAGTTGGTGTAGGCACAGGAGCAGCAGAGGAATTTGGTTCATTTTCTTCAGGCGCACCACTAGTGGATGCCCTGGCAATTTCTTTAGCGGCTAGAATGCAGTCATCAGCCCTAGTACTTTCGTTTTCTTTAGCAGCCTGATTGTCATCAGCGGTGCTGGCATGTTCTTCAGTAGGATGAGCAGATGCTTCAGCCTGAGGATTTTCTTGTTGTGTTGGGGCTGCAACATTTGAAGTGAGTTTATCAGTAATCTTCACAAATCTGACTTTGGCTCCAAGCCAGTCAGCGTAGTAGCGATGAAATTCATCACTCAGTTGCTTGATCTTAGCTTGCAAGGCAATGAGTTGTTCAGGGGTAAGAGTGAGGACATTGTCCATTAGCTAGCGCGGCTTCTTGTACTGCGCTTTCTTCACTCTTCTTCCTTCTACAAATTTCCACTTCTCTTCTTCAATGAAGGCATTCAAAACATGACTTTGACCAGGAGTGAGGTTCATCTCCGGCAAAGGCGTGTTTGGGTCCTTGTGCCATAGATCAATGAAATCTAGGATCAACTTTGCATCCAATAACAGCGGCACATTGCTGCCTTTGGCTCTAGCGGCCCTGGCCTGCCTGTCTCTGATGATTTCGGCAAGTTCTTCATCATCAGCCTCATCATCAGAAGGCACTTGAAAAGCGACTTGCTTCTTGTGAGGACTTGGTCGAGAGCCTTGTCCAGCAGTGGCCTTTTTCTCCAGCAGAGAGGGGCCAGTTGAGGAATTTGGTGCAGCTGAGGAACTCGCAGAAGCTCCTGAGGCAATTGAGATGCCTGTAACCTTTGGCACGTGGCGAGATGCACAGGTGCAGAGGATTTAGTGGGAGCAGCTGAGGACTTTGTCGGAGGAGCTGATGACTTTGAAGGAGGAGGAGCAGTTTGAGGAATTGGCCGTGACAGCATTGCTAAGGAACTTGGCCATGAGGGCATTGAGGGAGAAGCACTTGGCTTGTGCGCAGGCTTCTTAGGCATCGCCTTCTTCGGCTTGCTTGCAGAGGCCGCAGCAGTGGTAGCAGCAGCAGCAGAGTCTTCATTAAATTTCCTCACTGCTTCCTTTGCTTGTTTGGCCAGTTTGGCCTGGCGCTTTGCCCATTCATCAGGATAATCCTCACCAAGCTTGAGGTTGGTGGGATCTGCCAACTGGCTAGGTGCCAACGGAGGTCTTGGGCATGGAGGGTTGAGAGTGAATTTCTTCATATACTTGGGAGTAACTGATACGTCTCCAACGTATCTATAATTTTTTATTGTTCCATGCTATTTTATTACCCCTTTTGGATGTTTATGGGCCTTCTTTTACACATTTATATCATTTTTGGGACTAACCTACTAACTGGAGGCCCAGCCCGTATTGTTGTTTTTTTGCCTATTTCAGTATTTCGAAGAAAAGGAATATCAAACGGAGTCCAAACGGAATGAAACCTTCGGGAGCGTGATTTTTGGAACGAACATGATCCAGAGGACTTGGAGTGCAAGTCAAGAAGCAATCGAGGCGGCCAGGAGATAGGAGGGCGCGCCCACCCCCTCTGGGCGCGCCCCCTGTCTCCTGGCCCCTCAGGCGGCCACCGACGTACTTCTTCCTCCTATATATACCCACGTACCCCGAAAACATCCAGGGAGCCAACGAAAAACAATTTCCACCGCTGTAACCTTCTGTATCTGCGATATCCCATCTTGGAGCCTTCGCCGGTGCTCCGCCGGAGGGGGAATCGACCACGGAGGGCTTCTACATCAACACCATAGCCCCTCTAATGAGTTGTGAGTAGTTTACTAGAGACCTTCGGGTCCATGGTTATTAGCTAGATGGCTTCTTCTCTCTTTTTGGATCTCAATACCATGTTCTCCCCCTCTCTTGTGGAGATCTATTCGATGTAAACTCTTTGTGTGGTGTGTTTGTCGAGATCCGATGAATTGTGGGTTTATGATTAAGTTTATCTATGAGAAATATTTGAATCTCCTCTGAATTCTTTTATGTATGATTGAGTTATCTTTGCAATTCTCTTCGAATTATCAGTTTGGTTTGGCCTACTAGATTGATCTTTCTTGCCATGGGAGAAGTGCTTAGCTTTGGGTTCAATCTTGTGGTGTCCTTACCCAGTGACAGCAGGGGTTGCAAGGCACATATTGTATTGTTGCCATCAAGGATAAAAAGATGGGGTTTATATCATATTCCTTGAGTTTATCCCTCTACATCATGTCATCTTTCTTAATGTGTTACTCTGTTCTTATGAACTTAATACTCTAGATGCATGCTGGATAGCGGTCGATGTGTGGAGTAATAATAGTAGATGCACGCAGGAGTCGGTCTACTTGTCACGGACGTGATGCCTATATACATGATCATGCCTAGATAATCTCATAATTATTCGCTTTTCTATCAATTGCTCTATAGTAATTTGTTCACCCACCGTAATACTTATGCTATCTTGAGAGAAGCCACTAGTGAAACCTATGGCCCCCGGCTCTATCCTTTATCATATAAGCTTTCAATCTACTTTTATTTGCATCTTTACTTTTCGCATCTATATTATAAAATACCAAAAATATATTTATCTTATCATACTATCTCTATCAGATCTCACTTTCGCAAGTGGCCGTGAAGGGATTGACAACCCCTTTATTGCGTTGGTTGCGAGTTCTTTGTTTGTTTGTGTAGGTGCGTGGGACTTTTGAGGAGCCTCCTACTGGATTTATACCTTGGTTCTCAAAAACTGAGGGAAATACTTACGCTAGTATTGCTGCATCACCCGTTCCTCTTCAAGGAAAACCAACGCAAGCTCACGACATAGCAAGAAGGATTTCCGGCGCCGTTGTTGGGGAGGTCTTCGCTCAAGTCAAGACATACCAAGTACCCATCACAAACTCATCTCCCTTGCATTTACATTGTTTGCCATTTGCCTCTCGTTTTCCTCTCCCCCACTTCACCCTTGCCGTTTTATTCACCCTCTCTTTCCCAATATTCTCCTCTCTTTCGCTTGCCTTGTTCTGTTTTCTTGTGTGTTGGATTACTTGTTGCCATGGCGCAAGATAATACCAAATTGTGTGATTTCTCCAATACCAATAATAATGATTTCCTTAGTACTCTGATTTCTCCTCTTAATGATGTTGAGTCTTGCGAAATCAATATTGCTTTGCTGAATCTTGTTATGAAAGATCAATTCGCTGGCCTTCCTAGTGAAGATGTCGCTACTCATCTAAACAACTTTGTTCATTTGTGTGATATGCAAAAGAAGAAAGACATAGATAATGATATTGTTAAATTGAAGTTATTTCCGTTTTCACTTAGAGATTGTGCTAAAGTTTGGTTTTCGTCTTTGCCTAAAAATAGTATTGATTCTTGGAACAAGTGCAAAGATGCTTTTATCTCTAAGTATTTTCCTCCCGCTAAGATCATCACTCTTAGGAACGATATTATGAATTTTAAACAACTTGATCATGAGAATGTTGCCCAATCTTGGGAAAGAATGAAATTGATGATTCGCAATTGCCCTACTCATGGTTTGAATTTATGGATGATCATACAAAAAATTTATGCCGGTTTGGACTTTGCTTCTAGAAATCATTTAGATTCGGCCGCGGGAGGCACGTTTATGGTAATCACGTTAGGAGATGCTACAAAACTTCTTGATAATATTATCACTAATTATTCTCAATGGCACACCGGAAGATCTTCTAGTAAAAAAGTGCATGCTATAGAAGAAATCAATGTTTTGAGTGGAAAGATGGATGAACTTATGAAACTATTTTCTACTAAGAGTGCTCCTTTTCATCCCAATGATATGCCTTTGTCTACTTTGATTGAGAATAATAATGAATCTATGGATGTGAATTTTGTTGGTAGGAATAGTTTTGGAAACAATGCTTATAGAGGAAACTTTAATTCTAGACCATTCCCTAGTAATTCCTCTAATAATTATGGAAATTCCTACAATAATTCTTATGGTAATTTTAATAAGATGTCCTCTGATTTTGAGAATAGTGTGAAAGAATTTATGATGTCTCAAAATAATTTTAATGCTTTGCTTGAAGAAAAATTGCTCAGAATTGATGATTTGGCTAGGAACGTTGATAGACTTTCGCTTGACGTTGATTCTCTTAAACTTAGATCTACCCCTCCTAAGCATGATATCAATGAGTCTCTCAAAGCAATGAGAATTTCCATTTATGAGTGCAAGGAAAGAACCGCTACATTGCGTGCTAAGAAAGATTGCTTTGTAAAGGCGTGTTCTTCTAGTTTCAATGAAAACAATGATGAAGATCTTAAAGTTATTGATGTGTCTACTATTAGATCTTTTTTTTGCAATATGAATCTTAATAATAATGGGACTGGAGATGAGTCAACTTTAGTTAGAAGGCGTTCCAATAATTCGGAGTTTTTAGATCTTGATGCTAAATTTGGTAAAAGTGGGATTGGAGAGGTCATGACTTAGCATTGAACCCACTATCTCGGATTTCACCCACTATCTCGGATTTGAAGGAATTTGATTATGATAATTGTTCTTTAGAAGGTTGTATTTCCTTGTTGCAATCCGTTGTTAATTCTCCTCATGCTTATAGTCAAAATAAAGCTTTTACCAAACATATCGTTGATGCCTTGATGCAATCTTATGATGAAAAACTTAATTTGGAAGTTTCTATACCTAGAAAACTTAATGATGAGTGGGAACCTACTATAAAGATTAAAATTAAAGATCATGAGTGTTTTGCTTTGTGTGATATGGGTGCTAGTGTTTCCACGATTCCGAAAACTTTATGTGATATTCTAGGTTTCCATGATCTTGATGATTGCTCTTTAAATTTGCACCTTGCAGATTCCACCATTAAAAAGCCAATGGGAAGGATCAATGATGTTCTCATTGTCGCAAATAGAAATTTGGTGCCCGTAGATTTTATCGTTCTTGATATAGATTGCAATCTTTCTTGCCCTATTATTCTTGGTAGACCTTTCCTTTGAACGATTGGCGCGATTATTGATATGAAGGAAGGGAATATTAGATTCCAATTTCCATTAAAGAAAGGCATGGAGCAGTTTTCAAGAAAGAAAGTCAAATTACCTTATGAATCTACCATGCGAGTTACTTATGAATTGAGTGCCAAAGATGGCACTACTTAGATCTATCTTCGCTTTTACGCCTAGCTAGGGGCGTTAAACGATAGCGCTAGTTGGGAGGCAACCCAATTTTATTTTTGTTTTTTGTTTTTGTTCCTGTTTAGTAATAAATTTTTCATCTACCTTCTGTTTAGATGTGTTTTTATGTTTTAATTAGTGTTTGTGCCAAGTAGAACATATAGGATTACCTATGATGATAGTTAATTTGATTCTGCTGAAAAACAGAAATTGTGCGCGCACGAAATTAGTTTTGTTAAATCACAGAAACGGGATTTTGCATTGATTCTTTTTGCTACTGATCAATAGACAAATTTTCCAGGACTTCCTATTTTTGTAGGATTTTTAGAGTTCCAGAAGTTTGTGTTAGTTACAGATTGCTACAGACTGTTCTGTTTTTGACAGATTCTGCCTTTCGTGTGTTGTTTGCTTATTTTGATGCATCTATGGCTAGTAAAATAGTTTATAAACCATAGAGAAGTTGGAATACAGTAGGTTTAACACCCAAATAAATAAATAATGAGTTCATTACAGTACCTTATGTGGTAGTTTTATTTTCTTTCACTAACGAAGCTTATGAGATTTCCTGTTGAGTTTTGTGTTGTGAAGTTTTCAAGTTTTGGGTAAAGATTTGATGGACTATCGAATAAGGAGTAGCAAAAGCCTAAGCTTGGGGATACCCATGGCACCCCAAGATATTCAAGATTAGCAAAAAGCCTAAGCTTGGTGAGGGAGTTCCGGACTAGGGGGTGTCCGGATAGCCGAATTATCATCATCGGCCGGACTCCAAGACTATGAGGATACAAGATTGAAGACATCGTCCCGTGTCCGGATGGGACTTTCCTTGGTGTGGAAGACAAGCTTTGCGATACGGATATGTAAATCTCCTACCATTGTAACCGACTCTGTGTAACCCTATCCCTCTCCGGTGTCTATATAAACCGGATGGCTTTAGTCCATAGGACGAACAACAATCATACCATAGGCTAGCTTCTAGGGTTTAGCCTCCTTGATCTCGTGGTAGATCTACTCTTGTAATCCACATCATCAATATTAATAAAGCAGGACGTAGGGTTTTACCTCCATCAAGAGGGCCCGAACCTGGGTAAAAACATCGTGTCCCTCGTCTCCTGTTACAATCCGCCTAGACGCACAGTTCGGGACCCCCTACCCGAGATCCGCCGGTTTTGACACCGACATTGGTGCTTCCATTGAGAGTTCCTCTGTGTCGTCACCGATAGGCTCGATGGCTTCTTCGATCATCAACGATGATGCAGTCCAGGGTGAGACCTTCCTCCCCGGACAGATCTTCGTATTCGGCGGCTTCGCACTGCGGGCCAATTCGCTTGGCCAGCTGGAGCAGATCGAAGGCTACGCCCCTGGCGGTCAGGTCAGATTTGGGAGTTTGAACTTCACGGCTGACATCCGCGGGGACTTGATCCTTGACGGATTCGGGCCACAGCCGAGTGTTTCGTACTGTCACGATGGGCATGATTTAGCTCTGCAGCCAGACAGTACCCTGGAGGCCGCACTCGAACCCGCTCCGATCTTTGACTCGGAGCCGGCTGCGCAGACCAAGGATGGATGGCTAGACACCACCTCGGGGGCTGCAACCTCCACGGCGATAGAGCCGAACACCAATCTTGTCCCCCATGAAGCTCGTGACTCCGAGGTGCCGGACTCCGGACCTCCCGCGCCCCCTCCAGTCGAATCCGATTGGGCGCCGATCATGGAGTTCACCGCGGCGGACATCTTTCAACACTCACCTTTTGGCGACATCTTGAGTTCGCTAAAGTACCTCTCGTTATCAGGAGAGGCCTGGCCGGACTACGGCCAGGACAGTTGAGATGCGGACGACGAAGAAATTCAGAGCCCACCCACCACCCACTTGGTAGCCACTGTCGACAATCTAACCGACATGCTAGATTACGACTCTGAGGACATCGACGGTATGGACGACGATGCCGGAGACGATCAAGAACCAGCGCCCACCGGGCACTGGAAAGCCACCTCGTCATACGACATATACATGGTGGATATCCCAAAGGATGGGAACGGCGAACGAATAGCGGAGGATGACCCCTCCAAGAAATAGCCCAAGCGCCAGCGTCAGCGGCGCCGCTCTAAATCCCGCCATAGCAAGAATGAGGATTCCGGCACCGGAGACAATAATACACCGGATAGCGCCGAAGACAACCCACTCCAGCAAGATCCAGCACAGGAGGAGGGGGACGCCAGCCCTCATGAGAGAGCGGCCGAAGAAGAGGTAGAGGACTATATGCCTCCCTCCGGAGACGAGGCAAGCCTCGACGACGACGAATTCATCGTGCCTGAGGATCCCGTCGAACAGGAGCGTTTCAAACGCAGGCTTATGGCCACGGCAAACAGCCTCAAGAAAAAGCAGCAGCAGCTTAGAGGTGATCAAGATCTGCTAGCCGATAGATGGACCGAAGTCCTCGCGGCCGAAGAGCACGAACTCGAACGCCCCTCCAAAAGCTACCCCAAACGTAAGCTGCTCCCCCAGTTAGAGGTGGAGGCATATGATCCCGCTTCACCAGGAGACAATACGGCTGATCGACCACCCCGTGGTCGCGACAGAGAGGCCTCAAGGCCCTTCACTAGACCCGTACCCCGGCATCGCTCTAAAAGCACAAGGCCACAGGGGAACACTCCGGACCTGCGAGACATATTGGAGGATAAGGCAAGACAATCAAGATCGATCTATGGATCATGTGGGCGCCCCACGATACGTGACGATCACCGTCACCCCGGACACAGTAAGTCCGGCCGGGCCGAACACAATAGACAAAGCTCTTTTGAGCTCCGTCGCGATATCGCCCAGTACAGAGGCGCCGCACACCCACTGTGCTTCACAGATGAGGTAATGGATCATCAAATCCCAGAAGGGTTTAAACCCGTCAATATTGAATCTTATGATGGCACAACAGACCCCGCGGTCTGGATCGAGGACTATCTCCTCCACATCCACATGGCCCGCGGAGACGATCTCCACGCCATCAAATATCTCCCACTCAAACTTAAAGGACCAGCCCGGCACTGGCTTAACAGCTTGCCAGCAGAGTCAATCGGGAGTTGGGAGGACCTGGAAGCCGCATTCCTCGATAACTTCCAAGGCACATATGTGCGACCACCAGATGCAGATGACCTAAGCCACATAATTCAGCAGCCAGACGAATCGGCCAGACAATTCTGGACACGGTTCTTAACCAAGAAAAACCAAATGTCGACTGTCCGGATGCCGAGGCCCTCGCGGCCTTCAAGCATAACATCCGCGACGAGTGGCTTTCCCGGCACCTAGGACAGGAGAAGCCGAAATCCATGGCAGCCCTTACATCACTCATGACCCGCTTCTGTGCGGGTGAGGACAGCTGGCTAGCATGCAGCAACAACCTCAACAAAAATTCTGGCAGTCCGGATATCAAGGACCGTAGTGGCAGGTCGCGTCGCTACAAAAACAAACGCCGCATTAACGGCGATAAAAGTGAGGATACGTCAGTCAATGCCGGATTCAGAGGCTCTAAACCCGGTCAATGGAAAAAGCCATTCAAAAGAACAACTCAGGGTCCGTCCAATTTGGACCGAATTCTCGACCGCTTGTGCCAGATACACGGCACCCCTGAGAAGCCAGCTAACCACACCAATAGGGACTGTTGGGTGTTCAAGCAGGCAGGCAAGTTAATTGCCGAAAACAGCGACAAGGGGCTACATAGCGACGACGAGGAAGAGACCCAACCGCCGAACAATAGAGGACAGAAAGGTTTCCTCCCACAAGTGCGTACGGTGAACATGATATATGCCACGCACATACCCAAAAGGGAGCGGAAGCGTGCACTCAGGGATGTATACGCGATGGAGCCAGTTGCCCCGAAGTTCAATCCATGGTCCTCTTGCCCGATCACCTTTGACCGAAGGGACCACCCCACCAGCATTCGCCATGGTGGGTTCGCCGCATTGGTTCTAGACCCAATCGTCGATGGATTTCATCTCACCAGAGTCCTGATGGACGGCGGTAGCAGCCTAAACCTGCTTTATCAGAAAACGGTGTGCAAAATGGGCATAGACCCCTCAAGGATTAAACCTACCAAGACGACCTTTAAAGGCGTCATACCAGGTGTAGAAGCCAATTGTACAGGCTCAGTTACACTGGAAGCGGTCTTCGGATCCACGGATAACTTCCGAAGCGAGGAGTTAATCTTCGACATAGTCCCATTCCGCAGCGGCTATCATGCCTTGCTCGGACGTACCGCGTTCACAAAGTTCAACGCGGTGCCGCACTACGCATACCTCAAGCTCTAGATGCCAGGCCCTAGATGAGTCATCATGGTCAACGGAAACACTGAACGCTCCCTCCGAACGGAGGAACATACAGCGGCTCTCGCGGCAGAAGTACAAAGCAGTCTTTTAAGGCAATTCTCGAGTCCGGCTGCCAAGCGGCCGGACACAGCTAAGCGTGCCCGGAGTAACCTACAACACGACCACCTGGCACGTTCCGAGCACGCGTAGCAGTGCGGCCCCAACCCCAGCCCCTGTAAAACATTAAGACAGACCCTTCGCGTACTCCATTATGCTCTGAAGATACCATGGGCATGGGGCAAGGGGCTCGACCACGATAAGCCCAAACTGCGGCTCAACCGCACCAGGGGCTCTTAAGTGTGTCGTCTCTTTTTCTTTTCCTTTTATTTTTTACCTACAGGACTCCGTTCGTCAGAAGCCCTGTTCGGCAGCAGACATGCCGAACCCACGATACAACAGCCAGGGAAGGAGAAAGGCTACAACGAAAATCCAGGTGGTATCCATTATGAGCATTAAATCTGTTTTATGCATTATTCCGTAGCCTACCCCTGGAGGGGGACATGTTAAACAGTCCCATCCCTTGCTTACCGCACCACTTGTATCGTCCTGCACTTACAGCAGTTTTTATTTGAATAAAGCAATGCAGCACATTTTTGCTTCTAATTGCATTTCTTTCTTACACATATGCTCATCTATGACATGTTGCATCCGTACGTTTTGGTACGGCTAAATACACCAGGGGCTTATGTTTCCCGCGTTATGGTGTGATAAGTCTGAACACTTTCACAAGTGCGGCACCCCGAACTTATAGCATTATATGCATCGGCTCCGAATCATGTTCTTGGGTCAATAGTTGGGTTTGCCCGGCTCCCATGTTTTGGTACCTTACGTTCCGTTTTATCGGCTAAGGTAGCACTGGGAGAACCACTGCGATTGCGCCCCAGTTGAGCTGGGTTAACGCCTCAGTGGAGAAAGCTAAAACTGACCGTCATGATGAGGCGAGAGCTGGTCACTGTTTGAGAGGTTCTTTGCGGGTCCCTAAAGACTTATGTTGCTTCGAGCGAGGAGCCGGATTCTGTCCGGCCAAGGCGTGGATAGCGCCCCAAATTCGGCCTTCCGAAAACTAGGGGCTTCGCCGAAATTTAAAATTATAGAATTCTATGGCTAAGTGAGAGTGTTCAAGCATTATAAGTCCGGTTGCCTTGTTCATTGTGTTGAGCGCCTCCCTAGATGGACCCAAAAATGGGAACAAGAGCGCTCGAGTTTATCCCGAACACCCCAGCACTCGTGGCATGGGGGCTGAAGACGACGACTTGCCATCTCTCAGATTTGATAAACAGCCGCACAGAAGGTAATATTTTAAATTAACAAGCGTTGCTTAGCGCATATGAACCAAGTTTTCAGCGCACAGGATAACAAAATGCGAGTCTACTGAAATATTACATCTTTGGAGCACTCACCCGCAATAATGCGGGCGCCCTTCAGCACACTCCTATATTACATCTCGGGCGTGCGATGCTCCTTGCCCTCTGGTGGGGGGTCCGTCACAAGCTTCTGGGCATCCATCTTGCCCCAGTGCACCTTTGCGCGGGCAAGGGCCCGACGCGCACCCTCGATACAGGCGGAGTGCTTGATAACTTCAACCCACGGGCACGTGTCCACCAGCCGCCGCACCAGACCGAAGTAGCTCCCAGGCATAGCCTCCTTAGGCCACATCCGAACTATGAGGCCCTTCATGGCCTGTTCGGGCGCCTTGTGGAGCTCGGCCAGCTGCTTCAGCTGGTCGCTAAGGCGCACCGGATGTCCGACCTCAGCATACTGAGACCAGAAGACCTTCTCCGTTGAGCTCCCCTCCTCGGCCCGGTAGAATGCGGCAGCATCGGACACGCTGCGGGGAAGATCTGCGAACGCTCCTGGAGAGCTCCGAATTCGGGTAAGCGACAGGTAATTAACACTCACATGCTTACTTTGCATGAAAAATGCCTCACCCGCTGCTATTTTCTTCACCGCCTCTATCTCCTGGAGGGCCTTGTAGGCTTCGGCCTTAGCGGCTTTGTCACTCTCATGAGCCGTTGCAAGCTCAGACTCTCGAGTCTTCGAGTCACGCTCCAGGCTCTCATGTTTCCTCACGAGATCCTGGAGCTCTTGCTGTACCTCCGCCACTCGCGCCTCCTGTTTCTCTCACTCGGTGCGCTCCGCCGCCGCATTGCGTTCGGCCGCGGCCACCGCCTTCTTCAGTCTCGCCACCTCGTTAGGGGCCCCTGCAATACCCCAGTTATCCTTGTCATTTTTCTTGCAACCAAAATCCTTTTCTGTAAGGTATAATTTTCATAAGGTATTACTCACCTTCTTTTTCCTCGAGCTGCTTCTTGGCATGGTCGAGCTCGTTCTCGGACCGCTCGAGGTTTTCCTTCAAAGTTTTGACCTCCGCAGTCAGTGCGGCAGAGGTCAGCAGCACAGCCTGCAACCCCATATTGACATATTTTCATGACTCCTGCGATTATCTTTCTAAAGATCCTCAGTCCGGCTTTTCTTTCCGAACACCAATCCGAGCATCAGGGGCTACTGTCTATGCGGTACCATTTTACATATATTAAAATTCTTACCTCAAAGCCTGTTAGAAGGCTGCTGCAGGCTTCGGTCAGCCCGCTCTTGGCGAGCTGAACCTTCTGAATCACCGCACTCATAACAGTGCGGTGTTCCTCTTTGATGGAAGCGCCATTGAGCGCCTCCAGCAAATTATCCGGCACCTCCGGTTGGACGGAGGCAGCCGGCGTCGCGGTCTTGCCCTTCTTATGAAGGGGTCGTCCGCCGGACTCCAGAGCCACTATGGGTTCTGGGGCTGAGTCCGGTGCAAAGTCCGGGAGGTTGTCCTGCGACACCTCCGGGGCCCTCTCCTCCTGGTGGGTCCCTTCCTGGGATCCCACCTCGGCATCGTCCGCATCACGGGGGGTGGAGGCGGTCGGAAGAGAATCCATATCCGACGCCCCTAAGGACCCGCTCGACGAAGTGGGGAGATCATCCTTAGGCGGACTGCAGGGTTGTATGTGGCATTAGAAAGACATAATGTGGCGGAAAACAAAAACCTTGAAGTTATTCGGGAGTCCGGATACTTACGATCTCGCCAGAGGCTTGGCCCTTGGAGGCCAGTCCTCGTCGTCGTCACTGGCATTGGCGGAACAGTCCGGGGGAAGAGTTTTTCCCCTCTTGGACCCTTCGGCCTCCCTTGTTGGGGAGGCCTTCCTTTTCTTCCCTCCCCCCGCTGGGGGAGAGGCTTTCTTCTTCTCCTCCTCACCTTGGTGGGAGGAGTCGGCCTCGGATTCATCGTCTGATAGCACCTGAAAACGGGAACTCTTCCGAGTCCCCGTGGCCTTCTTCTTGGCCTTCTTCTCCGGCACCACGTGGGGTGCCGGAGCCAGCAGCCCCGTTAGGCGGGCGTCAGCTGGGTCCTCTGGCAATGGGGCCGGACAGATAGCCTGTGCGGCCTTCTTCAGCCAGTCCTGTCAAAGGAAAGGGAGTTTAGATCCCGCATAGAGTCAAACTATGAATAACAAGCATCCCGTAAAGGACAATATCACTTACCTCATCAGCTGGACGCTGCGAGCTGAATCCGCGATCTTCGGTAGCGGATGCGGGAGCCTCGGCGCCCTTGAACAGCTCCTTCCAGACCTCTTCGTACGTAGTGTCGAAGAGCCCATTCAAAGTCTGGTGCTGCGCCGGATCGAACTCCCACATATTGAAGCCCCGTCGTTGGCATGGGAGAATCTGGCGGATGAGCATGACCTGGACTACGTTGACAAGCTTGAGCTTTTTGTCCACCAGCTTTTGGACGCAGGCTTGGAGTCCGGTCAGCTCCTCCGAATCGCCCCAAATCCGGCCGCTCTCTTTCCAGGAGGTGAGCCGTGTAGGGATGCCGGATCTGAATTCGGGGGCCACTGCCCATTCGGGATCACGCGGCTCGGTGATGTAGAACCACCCCGATTGACACCCCTTGATGGTTTCCACAAAGGTGCCCTCTAGCCACGTAACGTGGGACATCCTGCCCACCATGGCGCCTCCGCACTCCGCTTGGCTGCCCTTCACAACCTTCGGCTTGACACTGAAGGTCTTGAGCCACAAGCTGAAGTGGGGCTGGATGCAGAGGAAGGCCTCGCACACGACGATAAACGCCGAGATGTTGAGGATAAAATTCAGGGCCAGATCATGGAAATCTAGGCCGTAGTAGAACATGAGCCCCCGGACAAAGGGATGAAGTGGGAAGCCCAGTCCGCGGAGGAAATGGGGAAGGAATACTACCCTCTCATGGGGCCTAGGGGTGGGGATGAGCTCTCCCTCGTCAGGGAGCCGATGCGCGATGTCGCTGGACAAGTATCCGGTGTTGCGCAGCTTCTGGATATGCCCCTCCGTGACGGAGGAGGCCATCCACTTGCCTCCCGCTCCAGACATGTTTGGAGAAGGTTGAGGAGAGATGTGCGGGCTTGGGCGCTAGAGCTCGAGTTCGCAGAGATGGATAAGCCAAGGAGGAAGAAGGCGTAGGTAAAAAGGTTGGATCTTTATCCCCTTATATGGGCGGACGGAAACACGCGTCCCCACCGGCCTGGTAAAACTCGCTTATCCCCCAAGCGTCGCGATTGATGGCGCGGTTGGGTTACCCACGTCCGTATTGATGGGAATCCCGGAATAAGGGGAACACGATCTCTGCTTCGACAAGACGTGCCAAGGAAACCGCCTCCCTAAACGCGCTGAGATGGAACAATAAAAACAATTTGAAGGCTTGGTAGTGGTGTGACGTTACTCCACAAAATACGTCAGCATGTTGAACTTGTGTAATATTATTCTCTCTACGGTTGTATGTGGAATTTATTTTGCAGAGCCGGACACTATCCTGGTGTTCACAATCTTCTATGAATTATTCGGAGGAGGAACCCGCCTTGCAATGCCGAAGACAATATGCGCGTCGGACTCGTCGTCATTGAAGCCTGGTTCAAGGGCTACTGAGGGAGTTCCGGACTAGGGGGTGTCCGGATAGCCGAATTATCATCATCGGCCGGACTCCAAGACTATGAAGATACAAGATTGAAGACATCGTCCCGTGTCCGGATGGGACTTTCCTTGGCGTGGAAGGCAAGCTTGGCGATACGGATATGTAAATCTCCTACCATTGTAACCGACTCTGTGTAACCCTAGCCCTCTCCGGTGTCTATATAAACCGGATGGCTTTAGTCCATATGACGAACAACAATCATACCATAGGCTAGCTTCTAGGGTTTAGCCTCCTTGATCTCGTGGTAGATCTACTCTTGTAACCCACATCATCAATATTAATCAAGCAAGACGTACGGTTTTACCTCCATCAAGAGGGCCCGAACCTGGGTAAAAACATCGTGTCCCTCGTCTCCTGTTACAATCCGCCTAGACGCACAGTTCGGGACCCCCTACCCGAGATCCGCCGGTTTTGACACCGACACTTGGGGATGCCCCGGGAAGGCATCCCCTATTTCATCTTTGTTCATTGGTAACTTTACTTGGAGCTATATTTTTATCCGCCACATGATATGTGTTTTTCTTGGAGCATCGTGTATGATATTAGTATTTGCTTTTTAGTTTAGCACAATCATCCTTTCTGTACACACCTTTTGGGAGAAGCCTACTTGATTAGAATTTATTAAAATATGCTATGTGCTTCACTTATCTCTTTTGAGCTAGATAGTTTTTGCTCTGGTACTTCACTTATATATTTTAGAGCATGGCGGTGGCTTAATTTTGTAGAAATTGCTAGTATCTCATGCTTCACTTATATCATTTTGAGAGTCTTTTAGAACAGCATGGTATTTGCTTTGGTTATAAAATTGGTCCTGAAATGATAGGCATCCAAGTTGGGTATAATAAAAAACTATCATAGGAAGTGAATTGGATGCTATGATCAATTTGATACTTGATTGTTTTGAAATATGGAGGTAGTGATATTAAAGTCATGCTAGTTAGGTGATTATGAATATAAGGAATGCTTGTGTTGAAGTTAGCAAGTCCTGTAGCATGCACGTATGGTTAAAGTTGTGTAACAAATTTGAAACATGAAGTGTACTTGATTGTGCATCCTTATGAGTGGCGGTCAGGGACGAGCGATGGTATTTTCATGCCAATCTATCCCTTTATGAGCATGCACGTAGTGCTTGGTTTTTGATGACTTCTAAATTTTTGCAATAAGTATATGAGTTCTTATGACTACTGTTGAGTCCATGGATTATACGCACTTTTACCTTTCCACCATTGCTAGCCTCTTCGGTACCGTGCATTGCCCTTTCTCACCTTGAGAGTTGCTGCAAACTTCGTCGGTGCATCCAAACCCCGTGATACGATACACTCTATCACACATAAACCTCCTTATATCTTCCTCAAAATAGCCACCATACCTACCTACTATGGCATTTCCATAGCCATTCCGAGATATATTGCCATGCAACTTTCCACCGTCCCGTTCATCATCATGACATACATTACTTTTGTCATATTGCCATTGCATGATCATGTAGTTGACATCATATTTGTGGCAAAGCCACCATGCATAATGTTTCATACATGTCACTCTTGATTCATTGCACCATCCCGGTACACCGCCAGAGGCATTCATATAGAGTCATATCTTGTTCTAGTTTTGAGTTGTAATTCATGTGTTGTAATCAATAAAAGTGTGATGATCATCATTATTAGAGAATTGTCCCAAAGAAAAAGAAAAAGAAAGGCCAAAAGAAAAAAAGAAAGGCCAAAGAAAAAAAGAAAATAACTAAAAAGGGGCAATGTTACTATCTCTTTTTCCACACTTGTGCTTCAAAGTAGCACCATGTCCTTCATATAGCGAGTCTCATTTATTGTGCTTCAAAGTAGCACCATGTTTTTCATATAGTGAATCTCATATGTTGTCACTTTCATATACTAGTGGGAATTTTTCATTATAGAACTTGGCTTGTATATTCCTACGATGGGCTTCCTCAAATGCCCTAGGTCTTCCTGAGCAAGCAAGTTGGATGCACACCCACTAGTTTTCTTTTGTTGAGCTTTCATTCATTTATAGCTCTAGTGCATCCGTTGCATGGCAATCCCTACTCCTCATGTTGACATCAATTGATGGGCATCTCCATAGCCCATTGATTATCCTCGTCAATGTGAGACTTTCTCCTTTTTTGTCTTCTCCACACAATCCCCATCATCATATTCTATTCCACCCACAGTGCTATATCCATGGCTCACGCTCATGTATTGCGTGAAAGTTGAAAAAGTTTGAGATTATTTAAGTACGAAACAATTGCTTGGCTTGTCATCGGGGGTGTAGAATTTGGGAACATTTTTGTGTGACGAAAATGAAGCATAGCCTAACTATATGATTTTGTAGGGATGAACTTTCTTTAGCCCTGTTATTTTGATAAGACATGATTGATTTGATTAGTATGCTTGAAGTATTACTATTTATTGTGTCAATATTGCCACAATAAAGAAAATTACATTGAGAATTATGCTAGGTAGCATTCCACATCAAAAATTCTGTTTTTATCATTTACCTACTTGAGGACGAGCAGGAATTAAGCTTGGGGATGCTTGATACATCTCCAACGTATCTATAATTTTTGATTGTTCCATGCTATTATATTACCCCTTTTGGATGTTTATCGGCTTTATTTTACACATTTATATCATTTTTGGGACTAACCTACTAACCGGAGGCCCAGCCCGTATTGCTGTTTTTTTGCCTATTTCAGTATTTCGAAGAAAAGGAATATCAAACGGAGTCCAAACGGAATGAAACCTTCGGGAGCATGATTTTTGGAACGAACGTGATCCAGAGGACTTGGAGTGCAAGTCAAGAAGCAATCGAGGCGGCCAGGAGATAGGAGGGCGCGCCCACCCCCTCTGGGCGCACCCCTCTGTCTCCTGGGCCCCTCGGGCGGCCACCGACGTACTTCTTCCTCCTATATATACCCACGTACCCCAAAAACATCCAGGAAGCCAACTAAAAACAATTTCCACCACCATAAACTTCTGTATCCGCGAGATCCCATCTTGGAGCCTTTGTCGGTGCTCCGACGGAGGGGGAATCAACCATGGAGGGCTTCTATATCAACACCATAGCCCCTCCGATGAGTTGTGAGTATTTTACTACAGACCTTCGGGTCCATAGTTATTAGCTAGACAGCTTCTTCTCTCTTTTTGGATGTCAATACCATGTTCTCCCCCTCTCTTGTGGAGATCTATTCAATGTAAACTCTTTTTGCGGTGTGTTGGTCGAGATCCGATGAATTGTGGGTTTATGATCAACTTTATCTATGAGAAATATTTGAATCTCCTCTGAATTCTTTTATGTATGATTGAGTTATCTTTGCAAGTCTCTTCGAATTATCAGTTTGGTTTGGCCTACTAGATTGATCTTTCTTGCCATGGGATAAGTGCTTAGCTTTGGGTTCAATCTTGCGGTGTCCTTTCCCAGTGACAGTAGGGGTTGCAAGGCATGTAATGTATTGTTGCCATCGAGGATAAAAAGATGGGGTTTATATCATATTGCTTGAGTTTATCCCTCTACATCATGTCATCTTTCTTAATGCGTTACTCTGTTCTTATGAACTTAATACTCCTAGATGCATTCTGGATAGCGGTCGATGTGTGGAGTAATAGTAGTAGATGCAGGCAGGAGTCGGTCTACTTGTCACAGACGTGATGCCTATATACATGATCATGCCTAGATAATCTCATAATTATTCGCTTTTCTATCAATTGCTCGACAGTAATTTGTTCACCCACCGTAATACCTATGCTATCTTGAGAGAAGCCACTAGTGAAACCTATGGCCCCGGGGTCTATCCTTTATCATATAAGCTTTCAATCTACTTCTATTTGCATCTTTACTTTTCGCATCTATATTATAAAATACCAAAAATATATTTATCTTATCATACTATCTCTATCAGATCTCACTTTCGCAAGTGGCCGTGAAGGGTTCTTTGTTTGTTTGTGTAGGTGCGTGGGACTTTTGAGGAGCCTCCTACTGGATTGATACTTTGGTTCTCAAAAACTGAGGGAAATACTTACGCTACTATTGTTGCATCACCCTTTCCTCTTCAAGGAAAACCAACGCAAGCTCAAGACGTAGCAGTAACATATCTGTACTCTCTCCATTCCCGTGCCCATCTCCTCTCAATCTTTTGAATGCGCACCTTGCGCTGATTTCTATCCTCCTCAGGGGGTGTGCAGTACCCAGCATAAATGTCATCAGGGATTTCAAAAGCAGTATTGACCTCAGGCCTCTTTCCACCCTTCTGTGGCTTCTTTCCATCAGCCATTTTCTTCAGCTAAGGAATATGAACAACTGAAGTTTCTGAAGAGGTATGCAACTTTTCTTCAAGGAACGCTGCAAATGAGTTAAGTTGATGAGAACCTAGTGATTCAGCAGCGGACATGAGTACATGTGAACAGAGTATAGTTGTGAGGAATTTGGAGAGGTCATATGCGTTCTCAGAAGGTTTTTCAAAAAGAATAAGTTTGAGGAATTTGACAAAGATGAGTCTTGAAGAATTTCACTAAGCGTTCTTTGTCTTAGGTTCCAGAGTTGTATAGATTAAAAATCCACACAACTGAGGAATCGTGAAGAAAATCATTGCTTAGAGAAAGGAATCAAGATCAGATGACATGTGAGGTGTTTAGTGTGTGAAGATTTGAAGAATAAACACCTTTGAAGATTTTCAAGAAAACATTGGAATCAAAGAGGGTAGTAAAAGTAACTTTTGATTACCCTTGATGAAGAACACGACGAACTGGGAAGTGTAGATGTGAAGTTCGTCAGTTCAGACCTTCCACGCCCTAACTCGGCAGAGGAAGACAGCTACGGCGGCGGCGGAGTGAAGAAATCCGCAACCGGCGCGAGTACGACGGCGACGAGGTCGAGGCAGTGAAGCTCTTCCTCATCAGCGAAGATGAAGTAGCGGCGGAGCTAGGGTTTGAGAAGCTCGAGCGGGAGTGAGAACGAGCGGAGTAAAAACGAAGTGAGGAAGAGGAGGGGGGTATTTATAGTCGAAGCGAAAAACTGTACGCCCGAAGAAATCGGATGAACGTGCCCCTGGCCCTTCTCATTCGCTTGACATGTGTCACCCACGTACTGAGAGGTGGAGATCGTGGGTGAATAGGAAAAAATATTATCGTGGGATGCGGAACTGTTTGAGCGGCAAAGCCGGAAATTTAGATAAGATAAGTTAAAAGTTTCGTTCGCAATTTCTTCAGCTTACAAGGACATAGTGAAGATTTTGAACGAGTTTCAAATAGAACGCACATGAAGAATTTGTGAATAGACTGGGTTGAGTTTAGCATAGAGGGGGAAGGGTCCGATCACATTCTCTTAGCAGAAGAAATCAACTTGAAGAATTAGCAATAAGTGAATGCCCTAGAGGACATAAACTTATATTTATATATATATATATATATATATATATATATATATATATATATATATTCAAATGAAGAATAACGACGGAAAGAGTGAAGACAATGTAAAGTTGAAGAATTTAAAAAAACTGAGGAATTTCAAAAACGAAGACAAACTCAAATTGAAGATTTTCAACTTTGGTTGGTGGCGTAACCCACCGTATAAGAAAGTTGATTTTAGACACCGCGTACAATGGTCGTAGGGCTCTGAGAATCAATTTCTTCATTAATTTCTTCACACTTAGAGTGTTAGTCTTCATTGATTGAAGAAAAACGTTACTTTGTGTGTTGCGCATCTAAGTCGTCAATTTTGCATAAGAGTTAGGATGTGTGTCCTTTTCAGAGAACATTCAAAGATTCTAGGATATTTAGCTCACACCGCAACTTGCTAAATCTCTTCTCATCCAAGGGCTTAGTGAAGATATCGGCGAGCTGGTCTTCAGTGCTTGCGTTGTTGATGGAGATGTCGCCCTTCAACATATGATCACGAAGAAAGTGATGACGAATCTGGATGTACTTTGTCTTCGAGTTCTGAACTGGGTTATGAGCAATCTTGATAGCGCTCTCATTGTCGCAATAGAGAGGCACATTCTTCATGTTGATGCCATAGTCCTTGAGGGTTTGCTTCATCCATAGTAATTGAGCACAGCACGATCCAGCAGCAATGTACTCAGCTTCTGCAGTGGAGAGTGATACACAGTTCTGTTTCTTCGAGGACCAACAGACCAAAGATCGTCCGAGGAAATGGCATGTGCCTAACATTGACTTGTGGTCCACACGATCACCAGCATAGTCAGAGTCTGAATATCCAATGAGATCAAATGAAGAGCCCTTGGGATACCATAATCCAACTGTTGGTGTGTGAGCTAGATATCGAAGAATATGCTTCACAGCCTTATGGTGTGATTCCTTCGGTGTTGCTTGAAGTTGGGCACACATGCAAACACTAAGCATAATATCTGGCGTAGATGCACATAGGTACAATAAAGAGCCAATCATGGAGCGGTATACCTTTTGATCAAAGTATTTACCATTTTCATTAGTGCATAGATGGCCATTTGTGGGCATTGGAATTTTGACCCCTTTGCAATCTTGCACGCCGAATTTCCTCAATACATCTTTGAGGTATTTCTCCTGAGATATGAATATGCCATTGGGCTGTTAACGAATTTGAAGACCTAAAAAGAATTTCAATTCTCCCATCATAGACATTTGATATTCTTCACTCATCATATAGGCAAATTCATCACTGTAACGTTGGTCAGTACAACCAAAAATGATGTCATCAACATAAATTTGGCACACAAACAATTCACCGTCATAAGATTTAGTGAAAAGAGTTGGGTCGAGTGAACCGGGTTTGAAGCCTTTCTTCATGAGGAATTCCTTCAAAGTATCATACCACGCCCGAGGGGCCTGCTTGAGCCCATACAGGGCCTTATTGAGTCCGAAGACTTTGTCAGGATGCTTTGGATCTTCAAAACCTGGGGGTTAAGCAACATATACTTCTTCCTAAAGCTTACCATTGAGGAATGCACTTTTCACATCCATTTGTTGTAAGATAATATCATGATGGTTAGCATAAGAAAGTAATATGTGAATAGCCTCAAGTCTAGCAATAGGTGCAAAAGTTTCATCGAAATCAATTCCTTCAACCTGTGTGTAGCCTTGAGCTACAAGCCGTGCCTTATTCCTCACCACAAGGCCATTTTCATCTTGCTTGTTGCGGTAGATCCACTTTGTGCCAATGATGTTGTGCTTGCGAGGATCTAGATGTTTGACCAGTTCCCAGACGTTGTTGAGCTCAAACTGATGTAATTCTTCTTGCATAGCTTGAATCCACTCAGGCTCTAGAAATGCTTCATCTACCTTAGTGGGCTCTATGATAGAGACAAAAGCAACGTGCCCACAAAAGTTAGACAAATGTGAAGCTTTTGAGCGTGTGAGAGGACCTGGTGCTTCAATGTCATTGATGATCTTCTTGACTTGCACTTCATTTGCAATGCGAGGATGAGCGGGTTGTCTTCGAGGAATTTGATCCGCATTTTCTTCAGGAGCATTTTCCTCAGCACCATTTTCTTCAGGTGTGCCAGCTCGACGTTCTTCATGTTCTGGAATGAATTCTTCAGCAGATTCTTCGGTAGGAATGACATCCTCAGTAGCCTTGAACTTGATAGATTCCTTAGGTGCTGGTTCATCTAACATAGAAGGTAGGTGCTCTCTTTGCGAGCCATTAGTTACATCGAACCGCAAATCTACAGTTTCAACAACCTTGTGGAGAACGTTGTTGAAGACTTTGTAGGCGTGCGAGTCCTTTCCGTAACCAAGCATAAAACCCTCATCTGCTTTTGGTGCAAATTTAGAATTGTGATGAGGATCTCTAATCCAACATTTAGGACCGAAGACTTTGAAGTAACTCACATTGGGTTTCTTGTCAGTGAGGAGTTCATAAGCAGTCTTCTTGAAGAATTTGTGAAGATATACTCTATTGATGATGTGGCACATAGTATCAATTGCCTCAATCCAGAAACGATGAGGCGTCTTGTATTCATCAAGCATAGTGCAAGCCATCTCAACAAGAGTTCTGTTCTTGCGCTCCATGATGCCATTCTGATGAGGAGTATAAGGAGCAGATAACTCATGAGTAATACCAAGTCCATCAAGATAGTCATCAAGACCGGAATTCTTGAACTCGATCCCATTGTCACTTCTGATGTGCCTGATCTTCACACCAAAGTTGGTTGAAGCCCTCGAGGAAAATCGTTTGAAGACTTCCTGCACCTCATGTTTGTAAGTGACAATCTGCACCCATGTGTAACGAGAATAATCATCAACAATAACAAAGCCATATAGATATGCATCATTAGTAACTATAGAATAATGATTAGGACCAAAGAGATCCATGTGAAGCAATTCAAATGGTCGAGTGGTAGTCATGATAGTCTTTGCTGGATGCTTGGCCTTTGTCATCTTTCCAGCTTCACAGGCTCCGCATAAGTGATCCTTGAGGAATTTCACATTCTCAATGCCAATGACATGCTTCTTCTTCGCAAGCGTGTGCAGATTCCTCATGCCAGCATGACCAAGTCGTCGATGCCATAGCCAGCCTTCTGAAGCTTTTTCAAGTAGGCATACAGCCGGTTGTGGTCCTGTAGAGAAATCAACAATGTACAAGTCTCCTCTCCTAAAGCCTTCGAAGACTTTGGAATTTTCAGCTTCCATGATCACAACACAACGATATTTGCCAAAGACAACAACCATATCGAGATCACAAAGCATCGAGACAGACATGAGGTTGTATCCTAAGGACTCGACAAGCATGACTTGTCCATGTGTCGATCCTTTGAGATTGCAACCTTACCTAGACCCAATACCTAACTTTTGCCTTTGTCAGCGAAGATGGTATGCTTCAGATGCGACGGTGATAAAGCAGCATCCATCAATAGATTCTTGTCACCAGTCATGTGATTCGTACATCCACTATCGAGGACCCACTCATTGGCTTTGGGTTGATCATCCTGTAGATGAATTAGTGCAACTTATGAACTCATATACTTCATCAATGAAGAATATGACATCAATATCATCAGATCAATTTCATCAAGCAATAGAACAGATAAAACAGTATGAGGACGTGAGAAATGAAGGTTCATTTATTCATGATTAGCCTGCGTACTTTCAGGTAGTGTTCAGGTCTCGAGCAAATTCTTTAGACGTTTTGAGCACGTCTGAAGACCTGACCCTGCATAAGAGGTTAGTTCTTTTTCTTCACCACCCACATCTGAAGGGGTGGCAAAGAATTCATCACTTTGCGAGCACCATATGAGAAAGGTGGCATAGAGGCCAGTCCACTTTGTTTCACATAAGAGGGGTTAGGATAAGCATATGAATAAGCAGAGAAATTCTTCGAGGACTTATAAACATAATGATTAGAAGAATAATGCTCATATTCATAGCCCTTAGCTCTACTCTACGAAACAGAGGGGTTAGCACGATGATGATCATGAGGACTTTGATCCTTTTGATGAATTTGATCCATGTGAGGAATTTGGTTCATATGAGGACTTGGATCCATATGAAGAATTTGGTCCATATGAAGAATTTGATCCATATGAAGAATTTGATCTGGAGTTCATGTTCTTCATAGGTGGTGTCATGAGGACATTCACCTGAAGACTTTCAAGGCAACTTTTGGGAACCCAGATTTTCTTCATAGGGTAACCGTTCCTGCAGTTAGTGCCAACATATCTAGCAAATACTTCACCATTCTGATTTTGAACAGTTTATAGTTGGAGTCGCCAGATAAATTGGATGGATCAACTGGAGGTCCCTTTGTAGCAACCCTTGAGGTTTTGGGGTACTACTCAGGCTTCCAATATGTTCCATCAGCATTGAGTTTCCTCTCAAAGGCAATACCCTCTTTCCTAGGGTTCCTGTTGAGGATCTGCTTAGCACATCACAAAGAGTCTGATGCCCTTTGAGGCTTTTGTACATGCATGTCATGTACAATTCCTTTAGCCCTGCATCATCAGTGATACTAGCAATGTCCTCAGATGAGGAATTAGTGATAACAGAGACAGATGAAGAATTTGTAGCATTAGAAGCATTTGAACATTAAGGTGAAGAATTAGCATATTCACGTTCAATGCACTTCAAACATGGAGGAACAAATTCTTCCTGAGTAGCGCTGATTTGTTGAGCAAGTAATGAATCATGATCCTTCTGAAGATCTTCATAACTCTCCCTTAGCTTCTCAAGGTCTTGCTTTCTTTGAAGAAATTCATAAGAAAGCTTCTCGTGATCAGATAAGAGAGTGTTATGATGACCATGAAGGGTGTCAAACTTGGACTGAAGTCTCTGAAGACTCTTAGCCAAAGCATCCGACTGATCCATTTCTTCACCCAACATATCATCGCTCTTATTTAGCATGTATTGAACTTTTTCCAAAGCTCTTTGTTGTTTAGTGGCAAGGGAAGCAAGTTTGACATAGTTGGGTCCAAATTCATCTCCAGATTCATCATCACTGGACTCGGATAGGTAGCATTCGGTTACCTTAGCACTTTTTGCCATAATGCATGGTGAAGAAGATGATGATTTTGGTTCAAATGTCATCGCATTGAGAGATTCCTTGTAATCCTCAAACCAAGGATCATGACGGGTTCGATGACCTTCATAGACCTCAGAGAGCCAGTCCCAGATTAGCTTCGCGTGATTGAGATGCATGACGTTCCTGAACTGATTTTGGGACAAACAGGAGCAGATGACATCCTTTGCGGTGAGGTTGAGTAGAGTGTACTTGCAAATGTCATCAGCCTCCACCATCTTGCATAGATCGGTAAGACCAATCTCAGTGACGGTCCACAGTTCGTTGTTCATTTCCATGAGTCGCTTCTTCATCATGGCCTTCCACCGGGGATACTCATGACCGTCAAAGATGGGGCAGGATACATTCCTCATTCCTGCATTCGACATAACTAAAACTCCAGGCGGTTAAACCAAAATCACACAGAACAAGGGAGTACCTCACTCTGATACCAATTGAAAGTGCGTTATATCGACTAGAGGGGGGTGAATAGGCGATTTTTATGAATTCACTGAGGAATTTGCTGGTGAGGAAATTCCTTAGCGAAGAACTACTTGCAGCGGAATAAGTACTCAAAAGTAAACATAACAGAACACAAGCATAGTCATCATGATGAAATGAAGACAAGCACAGAGTACAGAAAGCGTAAACACAGGATAACACAGGATGAAGACAGACAGACTGAAGAAATTGAACTGAGGAGATTGAGAAAGTCTTCAGTCAAAGTCTTCAAACAGATATGAACAAGCACACAACAACTGAAATGAGGAAATGAAAGAGTTGAGGAAATAGAACAAGTAAGCTTGGTGAAGACAATGATTTGGTAGACCAGTTCCAACTGATGTCTCAGTTGTACGTCTGATTGGAGCGGCTAGGTACTTAAACCTAAGGACACACAGTCCCGGACACACAATCCTCACCGTATTCTCCTTGAGATAAGGTCACACAGAACTCGCCCAATCACTCGTGGTAAGTCTTTAGGTGACTTCCAAACCTTCACAGACTAGGTCACTCGGCGATCTACAATTCCTCTTGGATGCTCTAGACCATGACGCCTAACCTTCTGGAAGAAGCACAGTCTTCAAAGGTAACAAGCGTCGGATCCACGCAGGATCAATCTCTTTAGTGATGCTCAATCACTTTGGATTGTAGGTGTGTTGGGTTTGGGTTTTCCTCACTTGATGATTTTTGCTCAAAGTCCTCGGAGGATGGGATGCTCTCAAATGACAAGTGTCAGTTTCTCTCGGAGCAGCCAACCAGCTAGTGGTTGTAGGGGGCAGCTATTTATAGCCTAGGGAGCTGCCCGACATGATAAGACATAAATGCCCTTTAATGATATGACCGTTAGGTGGGTAGATATTTTGGGACAGCTGGCGCATAGCATAGCAACGGTCAGAATTTTGACTCTCAAATTCCTTCGGGCTATCATGTTCCTCACTGTGTAGGCAATCCGCACTGGCGAATTTCTAACTCCTCAGTCAGAACAAATTCCTCAACAACTAGAAGAACTTCGTCTCTGTTACTGAAGAAATTGACTGAACTGTATGAGATTTCCAATGGCTTCACTCGAAGGGATTGGTAGGTGTAGGATTTTGAGTTGAGTATCACATGGAAATTTGTCCTTAGTATTTCCTCGACCCCCTTTAACAGTATGGTGTTTCCTATGACTCAAGAAAGAGAAAATGAAACTACGAAAACAGAAGTCTTCACGCTTCATGTTCCTCGAGTGATTGCCAAGTCTTCAAGGTCACACCAATTTCTTCACTTTCAAAGTCTTCAGAAAGTCTTCAGAAATCCAAAGTCTTCAGTTGAAGAACTTCATTTTAGGGGTTGACTTTCTCTATAAATATCAAACTCCTCATAGACTTATAGACCTATGTACACTCATAAACGCAACAGTCTCTTAACCTATAAGTCTTCAATACACCAAAATCACTAAGGGGCACTAGGTGCACTTACAAAATCGGGGAGGCGGCTTTCCCTTATGATGCTGACCATTATTATGTGTGTTGGTATTAGCCACAAAATCCAAACTATTATCAGCCTTTCGTTTACCATTGCCCCCCTAATTCACTGGGTTATGATGCTAGCTCTTGGTGTTGCCACTCTTCTTCCCCTTTCCCGGCTTTTCATCATCGGACTCGGGGTCCTTGGTACCAACAGAGTCGGCATACTTAACCAGAGCCGCCGTCAGTTCCCCCATGTTGTTGCAGTGGCGCTTGAGCCGCCCTAACTCCTGTTTAAGGGGCAAAAAGGGCAATTCTTCTCTAACATCAATACTGCTAAGCCGGCATTGATGCGATCCAATGAGTGCAGGATTGTTGAGACCCGGTGCACCCAATGGGTTGTTGACTCGCCCTCTTCCTGGATACAGGCATCAAATCCACAATTGACATAGGCTACTTGCACGTATCTTTAAAATTCTGTATAAACCGGGCTTTTAACTCGGCCCACGAGCCAATGGAGTTGGCAGGTAGCCCTTTCAACCAAGTGTGAGCTGTTCCATCCAACATCATGGTGAAATACTTACCACATGCAGCGTCGCTAACATCCAGTAATTCCATGCCCATCTCGTAAATCTTGATCCAAGCTTCAGGGGGTAAGTCAGCGGTGTAGTTAGGCACCTTGCAAGGACCGTTAAAATCCTTAGGCAAGCGCTCATTACATAGAGCCGGCACTAAACATGGCACACCCAAAGTTCTGAAGGTCAAGCCTGTTTCCACCGAATTTGTCGGATGAGCAAGAGAATGCTGACGAGCCGCGTATTGAGCCGCCAGCTCAGCCTCCCGACGCGCTCTACCCTGATCCACAACATTTTGGGCATTACCTCCACCACGTGTCGGCCCATGCCCACGAGGTGGGTTGCGGTTTCGTCCACTGCTTGACACAACCGGTTCATCAATATTCCTGCTATAATGTTTGCTTGGACGTGGTGTGGAGTGGATACGGTCCCGACTTTATGAATAAGCCGCCTATTGAGCCACATCCATCTGGAGCAGCTCCCCGGCTCGTCGTATTTCCATCGTTAACGGTGATTCACCCTCAACCAGCAAAGCCGCCAGCCGTGTCGCTGCGGCAATCATGTTATCCAAAGGATTAGAATATTGACCTGGTGGTGTCAGTACATACTTAGGCAGAGTAGTATTCAAACAAGGCGGCTCCGTCATGCGCGGCTGAACTGGCGGTCTAGCCCCAGGTGCTTCAACCCGGTTTATCTCTGGTTGGTTACTGGTCCCTGCTCCAAGTGTGCAAAAGAGGTTTCTCTCCTCGTAAACCGGAGGTAGACGAGACTAATGCCTTCTCCTCATGACTTCATTTGAAGCGTTTTGATCCATCGTAAGTGCTAACTCTTGAGCACTGCGTTGGTTTTCCCTTGAAGAGGAAAGGGTGATGCAGCAAAGTAGCGTAAGTATTTCCTCAGTTTTTGAGAACCAAGGTATCAATCCAGTAGGAGGCTATACGCAAGTCCCTCGTACCTACACAAACAAACAAGAACCTCGCAACCAACGCGATAAAGGGGTTGTCAATCCCTTCACGGCCACTTGCAAAGTGAGATCTGACAGAGATAATAAGATAAGATAAATATTTTTGGTATTTCTATGATATAGATTGGAAAGTAAAGATTGCAAAATAAAGTAGATCAGAAACTTATATGATGGAAATAGACCCGGGGGCCATATGTTTCACTAGTGGCTTCTCTCAAGATAGCATAAGTATTACGGTGGGTGAACAAATTATTGTCGAGCAACTGAAAGAAAAGTGCGTAGTTATGAGAATATCTAGGCATGATCATGTACATAGGCATCACGTCCGCGACAAGTAGATCGAAATGATTCTGCATCTACTACTATTACTCCACACATCGGCCGCTATCCAACATGCATCTAGAGTATTAAGTTCATAAGAACAGAGTAACGCATTAGGCAAGATGACATGATGTAGAGGGATAAACTCAAGCAATATGATATAAACCCCATCCTTTTATCCTCGATGGCAACAATACAATACGTGCCTTGCTGCCCCTGCTGTCACTGGGAAAGGACACCGCAAGATTGAACCCAAAGCTAAGCACTTCCCCCATTGTAAGAAAGATCAATCTAGTAGGCCAAACCAAACTGATAATTCGAAGAGACTTGCAAAGATAACCAATCATACATAAAATAATTCAGAGGAGATTCAAATATTTCTCATAGATAAACTTTATCATGAACCCACAATTCATTGGATCTCGACAAACACACGCCAAAAAGTGTTACATCGAATAGATCTCCAAGAAGATCGAGGAGAACTTTGTATTGAGATTCAAAGAGAGAGAAGAAGCCATCTAGCTAATAACTATGGACCCGAAAGTCTGTGGTAAACTACTCACAACTCATCGGAGAGGCTATGGTGTTGATGTAGAAGCTCTCCGTGATTGATTCCCCCTCTGGCGGAGCGCCGAAAAAGGCTCCAAGATGGGATCTCACGGGTATAGAAGGTTGCAGCGGTTGAAATAGAGTTTCGTGGTGCTCCTGGATGTTTTCGGGGTATGTGGATATATATAGGCGAAGGAAGATGGTTAGGGGAGCCATGAGGGGCCCACGAGGGTGGGGGCGCCTCCCTGCCTTGTGGCTTCCTCGTGTGTTTCTTGACGTCCACTCCAAGTCTCCTGGATTGCGTTTGTTCCAAAAATAACTCTCCCGAAGGTTTCATTCCGTTTGGACTCCGTTTGATATTCCTTTTCTGCGAAACACTGAAATAGGCCAAAAAAAACCAGCAATTTGGGCTGGGCCTCCGGTTAATAAGTTAGTCCCAAAAATGATATAAAAGTGTATAGTAAAGCCCATAAACATCCAAAATGGGTAATATAATAGCATGGAACAATCAAAAGTTATAGATACTTTGGAGACGTATCAAGCATCCCCAAGCTTAATTCCTGCTCGTCCTCGAGTAGGTAAATGATAAAAACTGAATGTTTGATGTGGAATGCTACCTAGCATATTTCTCAATGTAATTTTCTTTATTGTGGCATGAATGTTCAGATCCAAATGATTCAAGATAAAATTTTAATACTGACATAAGAGTAATAATACTTCAAGCATACTAACAAAGTAATCATGTCTTCTCAAAATAACATGGTCAAAGAAAGTTATCCCTACAAAATCATATAGTCTGGCTATGCTCTATCTTCATCACACAAAATATTTAAATCATGCACAACCCCGGTTTTAGCTAAGCAATTGTTTCATACTTTAGTATTCTCAAACTTTTTCAATCTTCACGCAATACATGAGCGTGAGCCATGGACATAGCACTATATGTGGAATAGGATGATGGTTGTAGAGAAGAAAAAAAAGAGAAGATAGTCTCACATCAACTAGGTGTATCAACGGGCTATGGAGATGCTGTCACGACCGGTGTTTCAGTAAAATGCTTATTGAGAAAATCGATCTTTTGATCCCAGTATAGGAAAAGTTATCCTCACCGGTAGACAAATACTTGATAAACAGAGGACCAGTAGCATTAAATATATTACAGGGTTGAGCTGAGGCTGCTCAACAATTTATTACAAACTCGCCAATATCTTACATAAGGGCGGTAATGACACAGGGGTGTGGTGACATGCTACTAGCTCGAGATAAAAAGTGGTGGTGGATAACTTGACTCCTAACTGGCACCTCATCGAGCGTCGAGGTGAGGCTTGATGGATTTATTTCTGGGGTGGCGGAAGCGGATATGATACAGTGACCAAATGCAGGATCGCACGGGACTGACTGGGACTCCTCTAGGCGTCGGACTCGCTATCGAACTCTTCATCCATGAGATCGCCTTCATCAACATCTGGCCAAATCAACAAGACAGGTGAGTACTTTGAAAGTACTCACAAGATAGTTCGGACAAAAGATATAACAAATGTATGCATGAATGCATCATGAGCAAAAACAAATAATGATGCTCATTCCAATAATAAAATTTTTGCATGACTTGATAAGTAAAACAAAAATAACTGAAAACCGATCGGGTGTGTGGAGCGACGCCTCGAAAGGTAAACAAATAAAGCTCATGCCACAGTCGGGTGTCTAAGCGACACCACATAAAGGGCTTATAAAAGAAATGCCATAGTCAGACGTCTGAGCGGCATCGCAGAAAGGGCTTATAAAAGAAGTGCCACAGTCGAACGTCTGAGCGACATCGCAAAAAGGGCTTGTAAAAGAAATGCCACAGTCGGACGTCTGAATGACATCACAGAAAAGGCTTTTAAAAGGAATGCCACAATCGGACGACTGAGCGACATCACAGAAAGGGCTTGTAAAAGAAATGCCATAGTCGGACGTCTGAGCGACATCACACAAAGGGCTTATATCAAATGTAAATAACAAGTCTGCCATAGTCGGACGTCTGAGCGACATCACAGAAAGGGCTTATATCAAATGTAAATAACAAGTCTGCCACAGTCGGACGTCTGAGCGACATCACAGAAAGGGCTTATATCAAAAGTAAATAACGGGTTAGTCCATCCACAGGAATAAACTTTTAACCAGATTTAAAACTCATGTAGTCCACCGGGTTTTGTCACTAAGGCTGATATCTGACAAGATAAGATGAACACAAGTACTTGGACATGTACAAGATGATTTAAAGGATTTCTGACTCTGCAGAGTTTGTACTAACTAACCACAGCCAACGGATTTCCATAGTCACGAAGGACTAGTTCCGTTTATGGTATTTTGGTAGAAACACATTTAACCAGTACACACCCATTCCATCTCACGATGCCATGAATCACCCTAGACAACGTCCAAGAAAAACTTTGAGACGGGGAGGTCACAACCTCGAATAGCATGGGATCAAATTTCTATACGCGCGCTCTAAGGGGTGCCCCCCTCTCGGTCCCAACCGGAAACACCCATGCCCCCTGACCGGATGACGGGCTTTAATCCAGGGCCATGGAACCCTCATCCCGGCCTCTCTATTTGGTGTGTACCAGGAAAATGGTTTGCCACTTACTAGGCCATATTCCTTGCGGAAAACATGTGGCAGTACAGGAATGGAAATGAATGGGAATGTGATTTGATTCACGATGACACTGAAGTCAAATAGACTGGCGTAAGACTTGCATGCCACAACACTGCCATCTTACCCATCCTCATGTCATCACATGGCCATGCAAATATGTATCCAACAACATATGGCTTTCCGAAACTTACTTTCCGCTTTTGTGCACCAAATATAACATTCAAAGAAATGTTCATAAACATGCCATGAAACTCCTAAATGCAAACATGCAACAAACACTCATCATATCAAGAGTTCAAACATGCTTGCCTGGTTCGGAGTAGTCGTAGTCTAACTGGGTGAAGTTCGCGGCTCCGTCACCTCCTCCGGTATCTACGGTATAAGAAAATACGCACGTAACGTAAATACTGCAAGGTGCACAAAACGTAATCCAAATAATTTTCAAATAAATCTGATAAAGAACTAGACAAAATTTTAAAGAGAACAGAAAAAGAATCAAACAAAAATCCTTTTCTGTTTAAAAGTTATAAGGGTCTTGATTCAGGGACCTTTCTGTAATGAAACAGAAAACTCTCAGGGGGTTCTGCAGAAAAGTCCAGAAAATGATTCGTTTAAAAGAAAAGAATGAGAGACTGACAGGCGGGTCCCACCCTCAGGTTTGAATATTCAAACGAGGGAGACGGGGCTCGTCGGCACCCGAGAGCTGCGGTGGTCGCCGACGGTGATCCACGACGAGGCAGGGGGACCGGGTGGTACCTCCGTGTTCAGTACGTCCTTCCGCGTCGGTGGGTGGTGGTGGTGGTCGCCGGTGAGCACTGTGTCAATGGCGGCCCTTGCTCCGGCGGACGGTGGTTCGGGTAGTCGTGGACCTCGTCGGAGAGAGTTGCTGGGGTCAAATTGGAGTGCAGGTTAGTCTCCTAGAGGTGGCATGAGGCAACGGGCAAGTCTAGGGCGGTGGAGGAGTTCTCACCGGCGAGAATGCTGCCGGAGCCCGAAGCGGACGGAGGTGGCCGGAGTTGAGGAAGAAGGGCCCCTCGAGGCTCTTCCAGAGGTTGGGCGGGGTCTGGTGAGGTGGTGGTGATGTGCGGGGTCGAGAGCGAGCTCGGAGGCGCTATATATAGCTAGCCCGAGGCGGTTGCCGTGAACGGGATAAGTCCGGCGAGTGATTACGGCGGCGTTGTGGCTGGACGGTTGGTTTAGAGGCTTGAGCATCATCTAGACGGAGCACTGGTTCCATTCCAGTGTCTAACTCAACAGGGTAGGGGTGGTTACGGCCTGTCTCCGACGGAACGGTCGTACGGCACGTCGGCGGCAGAGAGCGCGCCCTGAGCGTGCCAGGCCACGGCGACGGTGCTGCATGCGTGCGCTGGCAAGGGAGATGGCCACGCGGAGCTCTCAGGTGGTTTGGGCGGTGCCGAACGGCGTTATGCCGCAGGATGTCCCCTGTCGGCCGCCACGGGAGGCTCTGCCGCCGCGGAAGACGCCGGCGCAGGCGGGCCAGGGTGCCACCGACGCCAGGAACGAGCCAAGCACGTGTGTGGTGCTCCGGACAGGAAGGAAGGGCCATGCACAATGCGTCAGGCGCACAGTCGACATGTGACTGAACTCTGACGAAGAAACGACACTGAACTTACTGAATTTCTGAAGATGCACAGTAACAGTGCAGGCCAGGTGTTCGACAGAATGATTTTGGCATGTGGGGATTTTTCCTTGAGCTAGTTTTTGGTGGAGTGGTCTCTCATTGCAACTGGGGTTTGCCTGAATTTTGGTGGAATTTTTGGAGAAGTGGAGATATGAATTTCACCAAATTTGACAAATCTGGTCCAAACTTGCAGAGGGTGAAATTTGAAAATTTTGAAAAGAAGAAGAGTGGATCTTGTTGGTTCTAGGTTGTGGGTGCTAAGGACTATCCAGAGGAGTTGATTTGAGACCAAAGTTCAAAGGCATTAAGGTACTTGCTTTGCAAATTACCTAGGCTCAAAATAAAAGACAGAATTGTTTTTGGAAAAGAAATAAATGAGATAAAATCCAAAAATGGATTTAACTAGTTGGGACAGAATGTTTGGGTTGTCCCAAAGTGGAAGGAGGGGTTTTGGGAGAATTTTACCACAAGAGGTATGGTAAAACAAGAATGGATCAAAACCAAAGAAAAACCCAAAACCAAAAAGGTTTTCTTTTTAGAAGAAACTAAATCCAAGAAAAAGATTTTGAGAGGGAAAACTCAGAAGAGAGGTTTTTAAGAAGGATTTAAATGTCCTTCTTTAAACCAGGCAAGGCTCTTGCTGAAAACAAAAACAACAAAAAAAATTTGGAGTGTCACAGCACCTAGCCCCTTAGGAAAAATTTCTGTCGGGTGCTCCTCTCAGACTCTTCTAATATTTTTATTGGGTGCTCCCGGTAGGTGAGGTCTGGTTGCACGTTAATACTTTCATGTGATACTTGCTTCTCTGGGTTACTCACATACTTTCTTAACTGCGAGATGTGGAACACGTTGTGGATATCGGATAAATCCCCGGGTAGGTCTAGCTGGTAGGCTAATGTGCCTCTTCGGGCCACTATACGGAATGGTCCGATGAATCTTGGTGCTAGCTTTCCCTTAACCCTGAATCGTTGCATACCCCTCATAGGAGAAACTCTTAGGTATACAAACTCTCCGGGTTCAAAACTGATTTCCCGATGCTTTCGATCGTAATAACTCTTTTGCCGACTTTGAGCTGTCTTGAGTCGATCTCTAATCATCTTAACTTTCTCCTCAGCCTCCTTGAGCATATCTGGGCCGAAGATGTGGCTGTCCCCGGTTTCTGACCAGTTTAGCGGGGTACGACATCTTCTCCCATATAGAGCTTCAAAGGGTGCCATTTGCAAGCTGGCTTGATAACTGTTGTTGTATGCGAACTCTGCATATGGCAAGCTTTCTTCCCAACTAGTTCCGTAGGTGAGGACACAGGCTCTCAGCATGTCCTCTAGTATTTGGTTTACGCGTTCAGTTTGCCCATCAGTCTGGGGGTGGTATGCGGTACTGAATGTTAGTTGGGTTCCCAGTGCCTGTTGTAGGTGATCCCAAAATCTAGAGACGAACTGTGTGCCTCTGTCGGATATGATAGTCTTTGGGACTCCATGCAGGCAGACGATATGGGCAAGATAAAGTCTGGCCAGTCTCTGAGTGGTGTGAGTTGTCTTCACCGGGATAAAGTGTGCTACCTTAGTTAATCTGTCGGTGATGACCCATATGGCATTATTTCCGTGTCGTGACCGTGGTAGTCCAACAATGAAATCCATTCCAATCTCATCCCACTTCCACTCAGGTATCTTGTTTGGCTGTAACAGCCCGGCTGGTCTCTGGTGCTCGTCCTTGATACGTTGACAAGAGTCACAACATGCAATGAACGTGGCTATATCTCTCTTCATACCGTGCCACCAAAAAATTTCCTGAAGGTCTTTGTACATTTTTGTTCCTCCAGGATGGATTGAATACGGAGCGGTGTGGCTTTCAGCCAGAATCTGTTGTTTGAGGTCCTTGATATTTGGTACGCAAAGTCTCTCTCCGTACCACAATACTCCTTGCTCATCTACGTTGAATTTTGAGGCCTTGCCCAAACTCACTTTCCTTTTTATGCCATCAATGCTGGGGTGTCCATGCTGAGCCTCCTTAATCTTTTCCATCAGGGTAGCCTGTATTTCCAAATTCGCCACACTGCCTTCGGTGACCATTATTAAATTGAGTTTGGCAAATTCCTGTTGAAATTCTGGCCTCAAATTTGGCATACTGTCGTTGTCCGTGTTGGGATTCTGACTAAGGGCATCTGCCACAACATTTGCTTTTCCAGGATGATAGTGGATTCCAACATCATAATCCTTCACCAACTCCAACCAACGTTGTTGCCGTAAATTAAGTTCCAGCTGTGTGAAAATATACTTAAGACTCTTATGGTCTGTGTATATTTCACAACGATTTCCAAGTAGAAAGTGTCTCCATTCCTTGAGTGCATGGATGACCGCTGCCAATTCTAAGTCATGAATGGGATAATTCTCCTCATGCTTGCGAAGTTGTCTGGAGACATACACAACTACCTTGCCTTCTTGCATCAATACGCATCCGAGGCCTTTCCGGGATGCGTCACATTATACCTCAAAATTCTTGTGTATGTCAGGCACAATTAATACTGGTGCCGTTGTTAATTTCCTTTTTAGCTCTTGGAAGCTTTTCTCATAGGCTTCTGTCCATTCAAACTTCTTGCCTTTCTTGAGCAACTGCGTCATTGGCTTTGCTATGGTGGAGAATCCTTCAATAAATCTCCGGTAATAGCCAGCCATTCCCAAGAAACTTCGTACGTCTGTTACGCTAGCTGGTGGTTTCCAGCCAAGTACGGCCTTGACCTTTTCTGGGTCTACTGCAATACCTTCTTGGGTGAGTACGTGGCCCAGAAAACCCACCTGTCTTAGCCAAAATTCACATTTGCTGAATTTGGCGTACAGTTGATGTTTCCTTAGTTCTCCTAGTACAATCCTGAGATGCTCGGCATGCTCTTCTGGTGTTTTGGAGTATATCAGAATATCATCGATGAATACCACAACAAACTTGTCCATATACTTCATAAATACTTTGTTCATGAGGTGAACAAAATATGCGGGGGTGTTGGTTAGCCCAAATGGCATTACTGTGAACTCATACAGCCCATATCTGGAAGTGAAGGCTGTCTTGGGAATATCTTCTGTTCGCACTTTTAATTGGTGGTATCCTGATCTCAAGTCAATTTTTGAGAAGACTTTGGCCTGTGCGAGCTGATCAAATAAATCATTTATTCTGGGCATTGGGTATTTGTTCTTGATTGTGACCATGTTAAGAGCTCGATTGTCAATACACAATCTCAGTGTTCCATCCTTTTTCTTGGCAAATAAAATTGGAGAACCCCAAGGTGAGGAACTGGCTCGTATGTATCCTTTCTCCAATAATTCTTTTATTTGCTTCTTCAATTCTACCAATTCGGATGGTGCCATTCTGTATGGTTTCTTGTAAATGGGAGCGGTTCCGGATGCTAGCTCAATGTTGAATTCTATCTCTCGGTCTGGTGGCATGCTTGGTAGTTCTTCTGGAAATACGTCTGGAAATTCACACACTACTTGAACCTTATTCAGCTCAGAAATGTCCACCTTGTTTAATCTCGGTTGCCGAGGTATTTTTCTCTCTTTGGCTGAAACTTTTATTGTCTTCCCGTGATGGTGTGTGAGAATGACGGTCCGGTTGAAGCAGTCAATAAAACCTTTGTTGGTGGTTAACCAATCCATCCCTAGGATGACATCCAGTCCTTTGCTTTCCAATACAATAAGGTTGGCATAAAACTTCAATCCTTCAAATTCAATAACCACACCTTGACAATAACTCTGGGTCACTTGCTTAATCCCAGGGGACTTGATGATCATGGATTTTTCCAAGGGAAGCATCGAAAAATTATTTTGCAAAGCAAAACTCTTCGAAATGAATGAGTGAGAAACTCCAGAATCAAACAAAACCATGGCAGGTACTGTGTTGACAGGGTACGTATCGAGTACGATATCTGGGGCGTTATGTGCTTCCTCTTTGGTCACGTGGTTCAGGTGACCCTTCCGGTGGTTGTTATTGGGGTTAAAATTGTTTTGCTTTGGCGCTGAATTATTTCCACCATTGTTAGGCTTTGGGGTTGAGTTCCTTGGCTTGGGGCACTGCTTGGCATAGTGCCCTTCTTCTCCACAAGCGTAACACATAACGCCTGGGCGATATGTGAACTCCTTGTCTCTTGCATGGAAATTCTTGATTGGGCGTGAATTATTCGTCGGGGTTTTGTGTGTTCCACCCTTCTGAAATTCTGTCTTGCTTCTGTGGTTGCGAACAAAAGTAGACTGGTCCCTTTTGCGTTTGCGGGAATCTTCTAAGCCGCGTCACTCATTTTCCAGAGTAATGACCTTATCCACCAGTGTTTTAAAATCTGGAAAGGTATGCACAACCAGCTGGCATTTAAGTGCGGGTGCCAGGCCTTCCAAGAATTTTTCCATCTTCTTGCTCTCGGTCATGCGCTCTTCATTGGCGTAGCGAGACAGCAGAGTGAATTGGATGTTGTATTCTGACACTGTCATGGTCCTTTGCTTGAGGTCATCAAATTCTCTCTTCTTGATTTTCATAACACTCTTAGGAATGTGTGCCCCACGAAAACCTTCCTTGAAATCCTCCCAGGTTATTTCATTTTCGTTGGGGTGCATGTGCAGGAAGTTTTCCCACCATGATGCAGCTGCTCCGGTGAGATAATGTGGTGCATACAATACTTTTTCACGGTCTAAACACTGTGCAATAATTAATTTTCTCTCCATGTTTCGAAGCCAGTCGTCGGCCTCAAGAGGTTTGTCAGTATGAGAAAATGTTGGAGGACGTGTCTTCTGTAACTCAGATAACTTGGATTGGTGCTTATACTGACCACGGTGATTTTCCATATTGATGAATTGGTTCATCATTTCCTGGTGTTGTTGCTGACTCTGTTCATACAGACGACACACTTGGGTAAATGTTGTTTCACTGTCCTGTTGACTTGTCTGTCCCTGAGTGAAATTGTGGTTTGGTGGTGTGCCATAATTTTCTTCGGGCTGATTTGGCATGGAGCGCGTCCACGGACGAGACATCTTTCACTCTGGGGATATATTTTGTGAAACTCGTAAGACAAGAAAGGGAGTCACAGAAGTCAATAAAATCACACATAAAACTCCAGGATTTTTTTTTGAAAATACACGTTTGCGCACGGAGGACTATTACATATCTTACACGCAGGCATAATTATACATTACATCACTCAGGATATGCGTACATAATCCTGACATGTTATTGAGACTAGTGCACTTCACCAGATCCTACATGATGCGCAAACAGGCTACTTCTCACAACCTATGTACATGTAAACATATCACACAAGTCGGTACATCGCAAGGCGTCTAAACGTACTTAGTCGGAGATGGTGATGATCTCCCTTGGCCTGCCGAGGGTGAGACGCAGTGACGCTGGGGACTCAACCTCCTCCTCGCTAATAGGTTCCAGACGAGAAACGCTGCGCTGAGCTGATGGAGCAGGTGCCCTAGGCAGAGTAACACGAATATGAGTGGGCAAAATAGGTGGAGTAGCACGTATGGGAGTGGGTGTAATAAGTGGTGCAGAGCGAACGGGAGTGGGTGCAATAACTTGGTTAAATTCCTCAGTGGTAGGCAGACGACGAGCAGTGGCGAGAATGGTAGGTGAATGAGAAGTTGAGGACGAGATGAACGTCAGCAGTGGAGCGGTGTGCAGGAGTTCCCTCCTGTTGGCGGCACAGCCATGGACTGAGTCCATGCGGGCAGCTACGAGGTCGTCCACCATGCTGTCGAAGGCTGCCTCCAGGGCTCGGAGGTACTCGACAAGCATCTCAAAGGCCTCGTCTCTCTCTCCTCTGGAGCAAGAGAATGAGTAGTGACAGGTGTATGGCACGTGGCATGGAAGCTAGTGGTAGCGACGGGTCTTCATAGCAGGAAGGACATCCCAAAGACGAGCTATCGCCTCGCAGGCAGCCATCTGCATAGCATGCCTTTCTGTAGGCATGGCTCTCCCCAAGAATCGGAAGCGGCGTATCTCAGCACGCCCTCCCCTGAATTGCACCACGGCCTGGTGCATGGTCAGACTGTCGTTGATCTTGTGTGGATAAAGTGTGAAGACTGGGCGCACGGATGGCCCCATCGCGACCTGAACGATGAAGGAGAGGAGCTTGACGAACCCCTCAGGCACGTTGGCGAACATTTGTGACTCACAGTCGTCGCCAGCCATCTACAAAAGTAGGCAAAAATTCTGAGCGATCAGATCATAAGTTTTATGCTGACTGTCAGAAAAATGACTACATTTGTAAAAACATGAATAAACTCTATCATGCTAATAACCGATTAGCGATCGCACCTACTGGCTTCCTACAGTCAGCCTGGCTCTGGTACCAAGTCTGTCACGACCGGTTTTTCAATAAAATGCTTATTGAGAAAATCGATCTTTTGATCCCAGTATAGGAAAAGTTATCCTCACTGGTAGACAAATACTTGATAAACAGAGGACCAGTAGCATTAAATATATTATAGGGTTGAGCTGAGGCTGCTCAACAATTTATTACAAACTCGCCAATATCTTACATAAGGGCGGTAATGACACAGGGGTGTGGTGACATGCTACTAGCTCGAGATAAAAAGTGGTGGTGGATAACTTGACTCCTAACTGGCAGCTCATCGAGCGTCGAGGTGAGGCTTGATGGATTTATTTCTGGGGTGGTGGAAGCGGATATGATACAGTGACCAAATGCAGGATCGCACGGGACTGACTGGGACTCCTCTAGGCGTCGGACTCGCTATCGAACTCTTCATCCATGAGATCGCCTTCATCAACATCTGGCCAAATCAACAAGACAGGTGAGTACTTTGAAAGTACTCACAAGATAGTTCGGACAAAAGATATAACAAATGTATGCATGAATGCGTCATGAGCAAAAACAAATAATGATGCTCATTCCAATAATAAAATTTTTGCATGACTTGATAAGTAAAACAAAAATAACTGAAAACCGATCGGGTGTGTGGAGCGACGCCTCGAAAGGTAAACAAATAAAGCTCATGCCACAGTCGGGTGTCTAAGCGACACCACATAAAGGGCTTATAAAAGAAATGCCGCAGTCAGACATCTGAGCAACATCGCAAAAGGGCTTATAAAAGAAGTGCCACAGTCGGAGTCTGAGCGACATCGCAAAAAGGGCTTGTAAAAGAAATGCCATAGTCGGACGTCTGTGCGACATCACAGAAAAGGCTTGTAAAAGGAATGCCACAGTCGGACGTCTGACCGACATCACAGAAAGGGCTTGTAAAAGAAATGCCACAGTTGGACGTCTGAGCGACATCACAGAAAGGGCTTATATCAAATGTAAATAGCAAGTCTGCCACAATCGGACGTCTGAGCGACATCACAGAAAGGGCTTATATCAAATGTAAATAACAAGTCTGCCAGAGTCGGACGTCTGAGCGACATCACAGAAAGGGCTTATATCAAAAGTAAATAACGGGTTAGTCCATCCACAGGAATAAACTTTTAACCGGATTTAAAACTCATGTAGTCCACTGGGTTTTGTCACTGAGGCTGATATCTGACAAGATAAGATGAACACAGTACTTGGACATGTACAAGATGATTTAAAGGATTTGTGACTCTGCAGAGTTTGTACTAACTGACCACAGCCAACGGATTTCCGTAGTCACGAAGGACTAGTTCCGTTTATGGTATTTCGGTAGAAACACATTTAACTAGTACACACCCATTCCATCTCACGATGCCAGGAATCACCCTAGACAACGTCCAAGAAAAACTTTGAGACGGGGAGGTCACAACCTCGAATAGCATGGGATCAAATTTCTATACGCGCGCTCTAAGGGGTGCCCCCCTCTCGGTCCCAACCGGAAACACCCATGCCCCCTGACCGGATGACGGGCTTTAATCCAGGGCCATGGAACCCTCATCCTGGCCTCTCTATTTGGTGTGTACCAGGAAAATGGTTTGCCACTTACTAGGCCATATTCCTTGTGGAAAACATGTGGCAGTACAGGAATGGAAATGAATGGGAATGTGATTTGATTCACGATGACACTGAAGTCAAATAGACTGGGGTAAGACTGGCATGCCACAACACTGCCATCTTACCCATCCTCATGCCATCACATGGCCATGCAAATATGTATCCAACAACATATGGCTTTCCGAAACTTACTTTCCGCTTTTGTGCATGAAATATAACATTCAAAGAAATGTTCATAAACATGCCATGAAACTCCTAAATGCAAACATGCAACAAACACTCATCATATCAAGAGTTCAAACATGCTTGCCTGGTTCGGAGTAGTCGGAGTCTAACTGGGTGAAGTTCGCGGCTTCGTCACCTCCTCCGGTATCTACGGTATAAGAAAATACGCACGTAACGTAAATACCGCGAGGTGCACAAAACGTAATCCAAATAATTTTCAAATAAATCTGGTAAAAAACTAGACAAAATTTTAAAGAGAACAGAAAAAGAATCAAACAAAACTCCTTTTCTGTTTAAAAGTTATAACGGTTTTGATTCAGGGACCTTTCTGTAATGAAACAGAAAACTCTTAGGGGGTTCTGCAGAAAAGTCTAGAAAACGATTTGTTTAAAAGAAAAGAATGAGAGGCTGACAGGAGGGTCCCACCCGTCAGGTTCAAATATTCAAACGAGGGAGACGGGGCTCGTCGGCGCCCGAGAGCTGCGGTGGTCGCCGATGGCGATCCACGGCGAGGCAGGGGGATCGGGTGGTACCTCCGTGTTCAGTACGTCCTTCTGCGTCGGTGGGTGGTGGTGGTGGTCGCCGGCGAGCACTGTGTCGACGGCGGCCCTTGCTCCGGCAGACGGTGGTTCGGGTAGTCGTGGACCTCGTCAGAGAGAGTTGCTGGGGTCAAATTCGAGTGGGGGTTAGTCTCCTAGAGGTGGCATGAGGCTACGGGCAAGTCTAGGGCGGTGGAGGAGTTCTCACCAGCGAGAACGCTGTCGGAGCCCGAAGCAGACGGAGGTGGCCGGAGTTGAGGAAGAAGGGCCCCTCGAGGCTCTTCCAGAGGTTGGGCGGGGTCTGGTGAGGTGGTGGTGATGTGCGGGGTCGAGAGCGAGCTCGGAGGTGCTATATATAGCCGGCCCGAGGCGGTTGCTGTGAACGGGATAAGTCCGGCGAGCGATTACGGCGGCGCTATGGCTGGACGGTTGGTTTAGAGGCTTGAGCATCATCTAGACGGAGCACTTTTTCCAATCCAGTGTCTAACTCAACAGGGTAGGGGTGGTTACGGCCTATCTCCGACGGAACGGCCGTACGGCACGTCGGCGGCAGAGAGCGCGCCCTGACCATGCCAGGCCACGGCGACGGTGCTGCATGCATACGCTGGCAAGGGAGATGGCCACACGGAGCTCTCAGGTGGTTTGGGCGGTGTCGAACGGCGTTATGCCGCAGGATGTCCCCTGTCGGCCGCCACGGGAGGCTCTGCCGCCGCGGAAGACGTCGGCGTAGGCGGGCCAGGGTGCCAACGACGCCAGGAACGAGTCAAGCGCGCGTGTGGTGCTCCGGACAGGGAGGAAGGGCCGTGCACAACGCGCCAGGCGCACAGTCAACATGTGACTAAACTCTGACGAAGAAATGACACTGAACTTACTGAATTTCTGAAGATGCACAGTAACAGTGCGGGCCAGGTGTTCGACAGAATGATTTTGGCATGTGGGGATTTTTCCTTGAGCTGGTTTTTGGTGGAGTGGTCTCTCATTGCAACTGGGGGTTGCCTGAATTTTGGTGGAATTTTTGGAGAAGTGGAGATATGAATTTCACCAAATTTGACAAATCTGGTCCAAACTTGCAGAGGGTGAAATTTGAAAATTTTGAAAAGAAGAAGAGTGGATCTTGTTGGTTCTAGGTTGTGGGTGCTAAGGACTATCCAGAGGAGTGGATTTGAGACCAAAGTTCAAAGGCATTAAGGTACTTGCTTTGCAAATTACCTAGGCTCAAAATAAAAGACAGAATTGTTTTGGGAAAAGAAATAAATGAGATAAAATCCAAAAATGGATTTAACTAGTTGGGACAGAATGTTTGGGTTGTCCCAAAGTGGAAGGAGGGGTTTTGTGAGAATTTTACCACAAGAGGTATGGTAAAACAAGAATGGATCAAAACCAAAGAAAAACCCAAAACCAAAAAGGTTTTCTTTTTAGAAGAAACTAAATCCAAGAAAAAGATTTTGAGAGGGAAAACTCAGAAGAGAGGTTTTTAAGAAGGATTTAAATGTCCTTCTTTAAACCAGGCAAGGCTCTTGCTGAAAACAAAAACAACAAAAAAAATTGGAGTGTCACAGATGCCCATTAATAGATATTAATGTGAGTGAGTAGGGATTGCCATGCAACGGATGCACTAGAGCTATAAATGTATGAAAGCTCATCAAAAGAAACTAAGTGGATGTACATCCAACTTGCTTTCTCACGAAGACCTAGGGCAATTTGAGGAACCTCATCATTGGAATATACAAGTCAAGTTCTATAATGAAAAATTTCCACTAGTATATGAAAGTGAAAACATAGGAGACTCTCTATCATGAAGATCATGGTGCTACTTTGAAGGACAAATGTGGAAAAGGATAGTAACATTGTCCCTTCTCTCTTTTTCTCTCATCATTTTTTTATTTTGGTGGGCTTCTTTGGCCTCTTTTTTTTTATTTGGTCTTCTTTGGCCTCTTTTATTTTTCATAAAGACCGGAGTCTCATCCCGACTTGTGGGGGAATCATAGTCTCCATCATCCTTTCCTCACTTGGGACAATGCTCTAATAATGAAGATCATCACACTTTTATTGATTTACAACTCAAGAATTACAACTCAATACTTAGAACAACATATGACTCTATGTGAATGCCTCCGGCGGTGTACCGGGATATGCAATGAATCAAGAGTGACATGTATGAAAGAATTATAACGGTGGCCTTGCCACAAATACGATGTCAACTACATGATCATGCAAAAGCAATATGACAATGATGAAGCGTGTCATAATAAACGGAACGGTGGAAAGTTGCATGGCAATATATCTCGGAATGGCTATGGAAATGCCATAATAGGTAGGTATGGTGCCTGTTTTGAGGAAGGTATATGGTGGGTGTATGGTACCGGTGAAAGTTGCATGGCACAAGAGAGGCTAACAATGGTGGAAGGGTGAGAGTGCATATAATCCATGGACTCAACATTAGTCATGAAGAACTCATATACTTATTGCAAAAATCTACAAGTTATCAAAACAACGTACTACACACATGCTCCTAGGGGAAGGGTTGGTAGGAGTTAACCATCGCGCGATCCCGACCTCCACACATAAGGAAGGCAATCAATAAATAAATCATGCTCCAACTTCATCACATAACGGTTCACCATACATGCATGCTACGGGAATCACAAAATTTTAACACAAGTATTCCTCAAATTCACAACTACCCAACTAGCATGAATCTAATATTACCATCCTCATATCTCAAAACAATCATCAAGCATCAAATTGATCATAGCGTTCAATGCACTCTATATGATAGTTTTTATTATACCCAACTTGGATGTCCATCATATTAGGACTAATTTTATAACCAAAGCAAATACCATGTTGTTCTAAAAGACTCTCAAAATAATATAAGTGAAGCATGAGAGATCAATAATTTCTACAAAATAAAACCACTGTCGTGCTCTAAAAAGATATAAGTGAAGCACTAGAGCAAAATTGTCTAGCTCAAAAGATATAAGTGAAGCACATACAATATTCTAATAAATTCCGATTCATGTGTGTCTCTCCAAAAAGGTGTGTACAGCAAGGATGATTGTGTTAAACTAGAAAGCAAAGAGTCATATCATACAAGACGCTCCAAGCAAAACACATATCATGTGGTGAATAAAAATATAGCTCCAAGTAAAGTTACCGATAGACGAAGACGGAAGAGGGGATGCCTTTCGGGGCATCCCCAAGCTTAGGCTTTTGGCTGTCCTTGAATTTACCTTTGGGTGCCTTGGTCATCCCCAAGCTTAGGCTCTTGCCACTCCTTATTCCATAGTCCATCAAATCTTTACCCAAAACTTGAAAACTTCACAACACAAAACTCAGCAAAAAATCTAATGAGCTCCGTTAGTGCAAGAAAGAAAACCACCACTTTAAGGTAATGTAATGAACACATTCTTTATTTATACTGGTGTTAAACCTAGTTTATTCCAACTTCTTTATGGTTCATACCCCCCGATACTAGCCATAGATTCAACAAAAATAAGCAAACAACACACGAAAAACAGAATCTGTCAAAAACAGAATTGTCTGTAGCAATCTGTAACTTTCGAATACTTCTGGAACTCTAAAAATCCTACCAAAATAGGAAGTCCTATGTAATTTGTCTATTAATCTTATTCAAAAAGAATCAACTAAAAATAATGTTCCTGTGGTTTACTAAAATTATTCTCGTGAGCACAACAGTTTCTGTTTTGCAGCAAGATCAAATTAACTATCACCCAAGATGATCCTATAGGTTCTACTTGGCACAAACACTAATTAAAACATAAACCACATCTAAACATAAGCTAGATGAATTATTTAATACTAAACAAGAGGAAAAATCAAGGAACAAAAATAAAATTGGGTTGCCTCCCAACAAGCGCTGTCATTTAACGCCCCTAGTTAGGCATAAAAGCGAGAATAGATCTAAGTATTGCCATAATGATAAGGTAAATCACGAAAACTCATCTCATATTCTCTACGTTCAGCAGCAAGCTTTCTTTGTGGCAAGCAAAAGTAATCAAACGGGCTAAATTTAATGGGACAAAAGTCCCCAAGATCAAGCTCAGGAGGTATGGTTCCTCCTTTGGCCCCTCATATTGCACAACCAAATCATCATTATAAGCATTCTTTTGGAAAAAAGCCATGAACCTTTGCTCAAGAGAAAATCCTAACCCATTGTTTTAAATAGCAAAATCATCATGAAGTTCAGAGATTCTATCAACTAGAACATTGGTAGGAACCTTTTTTCTAAGGTTTTCATTATAAGCAACATGATCTAGAGATTGTAAACGCATTATGTCTTCTTGATTAAAAAGGATCGCTATGGGAGGACGACCAGCATCCACCCTATAGTGCACGAAAATTTCTTTGGCTTCTTTCATTATAAATATAAACTCATGTGCCAAAAAGATAGTAGTTGCTCGCTTAACAGAAGAATGCTCAATATTGGAAAATTCTAGGAAAACCCTTTGTATGCAAGGATGCATATGCATAAACTGTCTTTCAAGTTCCACTATAAGCAAGGATATAGCATCCGCAAGACTACTAGTTCTATGAAGAATAGATCCACCCATAGTGGGCAAAGCACCGGCACAAGTAAAGAAATCTTGAATAACCCCTTTTCCAATAATATTACCACTATGGATTCGAAACTTTTTAGTATGTAAGATGGGTGGTTCTTCAATAGGATCATCAAAAGCATCAAAGTTTCCCATGTTATTACTAATGATAACCTCCCCAGTTTCAGACATAGTGGCAGCAAATACAAGAAGTAAGTGAAAAGAGAGGTGAAGGGGAAAGAGAGGGCAAATAAAACGGCAAGGGTGAAGTGGGGGAGAGGAAAACGAGAGGCAAACGACAAGTAATGTAATGCGAGGGAGAAGAGTTTGTGATGGGTACTTGCTATGTCTTGACTTGAATGTAGACCTCCCCGGCAACGGCACCAGAAATCCTTCTTGCTACCTCTTGAGCACTGCGTTGGTTTTCCCTTGAAGAGGAAAGGGTGATGCAGCAAAGTAGCGTAAGTATTTCCCTCAGTTTTTGAGAACCAAGGTATCAATCCAGTAGGAGGCTACACGCAAGTCCCTCGTACCTACACAAACAAACAAGAACCTCGCAACCAACACGATAAAGGGGTTGTCAATCCCTTCACAACCACTTGCGAAAGTGAGATCTGACAGAGATAATAAGATAAGATAAATATTTTTGGCATTTTTATGATATAGATTGGAAAGAAAAGATTGCAAAATATGGTAGATCGGAAACTTATATGATGGAAAATAGACCCGGGGGCCATAGGTTTGACTAGTGTCTTCTCTCAAGATAGCGTAAGTATTACGGTGGGTGAACAAATTACTGTCGAGCAATTGATAGAAAAGTGCATAGTTATGAGAATATCTAGGCATGATCATGTATATAGGCATCACATCCGCGACAAGTAAATCGAAATGATTCTGCATCTACTACTATTACTCCACACATCGATCGCTATCCAGCATGCATCTAGAGTATTAAGTTCATAAGAACAGAGTAACACATTAGGCAAGATGACATGATATAGAGGGATAAACTCAAGCAATATGATATAAACCCCATCTTTTTATCCTCGATGGCAACAATACAATACGTGCCTTACTGCCCATGTTGTCACTGGGAAAGGACACCGCAAGATTGAACCCAAAGCTAAGCACTTCTCCCATTGCAAGAAAGATCAATCTAGTAGGCCAAACCAAACTGATAATTCGAACAGACTTGCAAAGATAACCAATCATACATAAAAGAATTCAGAGGAGATTCAAATATTTCTCATAGATAAACTTGATCATAAACCCACAATTCATCGAATCTCGACAAACACACCGCAAAAAGAGTTACATCAAATATATCTCCAAGAAGATCGAGGAGAACTTTGTATTGAGATTCAAAGAGAGAGAAGAAGCCATGTAGCTAATAACTATGGACCCGAAGGTCTGTGGTAAACTACTCACAACTCATCGGAGAGGCTATGGTGTTGATGTAGAAGCTCTCCATGATCAATTCCCCCTCCGGTGGAGTGCCGGAAAAGGCTCCAAGATGGGATCTCACAGGTACAGAAGGTTGCGGTGGTGGAAATAGGGTTTTGTGGTGCTCCTGGATGTTTTCGGGGTATGTACATATATATAGGCGAAGGAAGTCGGTCAAGGGAGCCACGAAGGGCCCACGAGGGTGGGGGCGCGCCTCCCTGCATCGTGGCTTCCTCGTGTGTTTCTTGACGTCCACTCCAAGTCTCCTGGATTGTGTTTGTTCCAAAAATAACTCTCCCGAAGGTTTCATTCCTTTTGGACTCTATTTGATATTTCTTTTCTGCGAAACACTGATATAGGCAAAAAACAGCAATTTGGGCTGGGCCTTCAGTTAATAGGTTAGTCCCAAAAATGATATAAAAGTGTATAGTAAAGCCCATAAACATCCAAAACGGGTAATATAATAGCATGGAACAATCAAAAAAATATAGATACGTTGGAGACGTATCAGTAAGCAGGAAGGCTTCTGACTGAATCCATTGTGCCTGAGCACCTAAAGCAGCCCGCTCCGTGGACATCCTGACGTTCTCTGCATTTTTAGCTCCTCCTTGGCCAGTGCTATCTCATCACGCAACTTTGCAACTTCCGCGTTATGCTGAACTTGATTTGTCGGGTTAACCTCCGCTGTTAACAATGCTATCAGATTATCCAGTAACTCAATCAAAAGCTGAGCCGGCAGGCGCACAGGAACTCCTACCCCGGCTGCCATTATCGTTGCTGGCCCGGAGACCATTGCTGCCGTAGTCGAAGAATTCTGCGATGGTTGTGTACCGGCCATGAAAATCGCAACCCTATTTGGCGGCTCATGCGGGTCCGGAATACTATCACCACCGGAATAGCCCCCAAGTCATCCATCTTGCAGTTGGTACAGTGAATCAGTGTCACCAGTGGACGACTCACCATCGGAGTAGACAACCGTCTCACCACCAGACACTGATCTATCCTCAGATTCCGCCCCATGGATGAATCCCACGAAAGCACGCTTCACGGCGGGCAGAACTCGGGTGGGTCGCGCACGCTGAGCCGTCTCAATGATGTCAGTGCAGATGTCGAGCTCACGGCCCGGTTTGCTGATCTTGCCGATGAAAACGTGGATTCCGCCAAAGGGGACCCGGTACCCGTACTCAATTGAGCCGGCCTCGAGGCCCCATCCTGCATCGTCGATGTAGAGCTTGCCGCAATGACTCTTGATCATCTGGCCCACAGCGTATCCCTTGATTCCTTTGAAGCTGCCCTTCAAGAACTCGGAACCATCATGCGCTGGCCCCACGGTGGGCGCCAATTGTCATGGAATTATCACGGCCAGATGTCCTAGTGTGAGGACTTAGTCATGGAGCCATCGCAACTAGGTTAGCTTAAAGGGGTTAAACGGGACAAAGGACACAGGAGTTTATACTGGTTCGACCCCTTGCGATGAAGGTAAAGACCTAATCTAGTTTGAGGTGGTATTGCTTATGTCTCGAATTACCAGGGAGTGATTCCGCTTGACCTAGCTTTCGATCTCTTGTTTCTTGCCCTGAACCGTCGCCGGCTCGTCCCTTTATATACACAGGTTGACACCCAGCGGCTCACAGAGTCTCGGCCGGCTCATAAACAGCGTGTCCGGCTCCATGACTAAATATACTTGCCTTACAATATAAGTCATACACATGTGGTGGTTTACCCCTATGGGCCTTAAGTCAACTTTGGGCCTTGGGCCCTTGCTTCATGAACCGCCATCTTCAACATCTTCATGGGATTTGTATTGATGAACCGCCATTGGTATAACCCGGCCCCTCCTGGGCGGGTCATACCCAATAGTCATATCCCCAACATTAGGCCCCAGATTGATTTGAACTTGTTCATGTCAATCTTCAACACTTAGAAAAATCCTTCTTCCTTTATCCTTGTGAGATCTCATAACCCGCCAATGATGTCACCTCCTACGATTGTGGTAACCCGTCGTGACGTCACTTGTCATTAATTTTACACAAAGCCTAAATCTTAATAAAAAAATTCTTTTAATGAAGCTCTGAAAATCGAGGCGTCTGCGCTGTCACATATCCATTTTTCGTCTCCTTGATTCCTGCGTGTGTCACTTATCCTTCTAGCCTTATAAATAGGGACAGGGGTCCCTGTCACTTTCCCACCTTGCTTCTTCGTCAATGTCTTCTTCCTCACGATGCCTCAGCGCCCGATCTCTACCACCGCCGTCGACCTTCGCCACTGCTTCGACAACGGCCGCTACATCAACCTGAATCGACCAGAGTTCGTCCGCGCGCCTCTGCTGTTCCGCGTCCCTGGTGAGTTTTCTCCTTTCCTCTCTCTGTAGATCTCATTAGGGTTTCCATGAGTTCATCAAAGTCCATATCCGCTTTTTCGTTATTCCTTGCTGTAGTTCGAGATTTTGATCCAAACTTTATATTCCTCCTGCACAGCATTAGTTATAACACTCATTTTTTATATATACAGCATCCCCTTTTTGTGAGAAACCCAATCTGGATACATGAACTGCCCCATTGCTATAACTTAGGTCTAGATATTTTCCATTCTTTGAAGCGCCTCAGATCCAAAATTATAACATCAATATGTGAAATCTGTTTTTCCAACACTTAGCCACTTTTCCACTATTAGATCTGGAAATTAATAACTATGTGGGCGGCTTAGCTAAAAAATCCATAACCCGCTAGATACCATTAGTCCCTCTTAAGCGGGCAATAGCTTACTTGTATAGCTTTAATATTATCCTCTGGTTCAACACACTTGTATGCATGTTTCATGATTATATGCTTTTAAATTGATTGTCAGCTTACCATATGTCTTAAACCGGCAAAATATTCTTTCCAAATCATCAAAAAATGACTAAGTCATACACAGCCTGCAACTGGATCCGCTTTCGGGTCACTGAAGAAAATTTGAACAATTTTGTTGCAACTAGCACCCTAGCTAAGAAAGAGGACCTCCACTGGAGGGTCCCACGTGAAGAAAATCCTCCTAAGCCCAAGGATGGTGAAGTGATTGCTTTTACTGACCACTTGATCCGGGGGTTCAGCCCACCCGGCTCAAAGTTTTTCTGTGATGTACTTCATTTTTTCCAACTTCACCCTCAAGATATTGGACCCAATTCTGCCTCCAACATTTGCAACTTCCAAGTATTCTGTGAAGCTTATCTTCAAGAGGAGCCAACAGTTGAATTGTTTAGAGAGTTTTACTACTTAAACTGTCAAATAGAATTCACTGACGGGCCCAGCTTGGAGCTTGGTGGAGTTTCAATTCAGAAGAGGAAAGAAGCCAGCTTTCCCTATGCCAAGCCGCCGAGTCATCCCAAAGATTGGAACCGGACTTGGTTCTATTGTCAAAACACCTCTCCAGCTGACTAGAATCCCCTGCCGGGTTACCGCGACCACCGGCTTAGCAACGCACATCCACTTCCCCCACGGATCATCACAAAGGAACAGGCCAAATATGCCCCACTTTTTCAAAGCTCAGAGCCTTCATGGCTAACGGTTTAACTGGCATTGACCTTGTATGGTGCTGGGTCTCCTGGAGGATCTTGCCGCTAAGCCGTCATCCTGGCTTAATGTGTGAGTATATTGGTGATATGAAAGATCCGCAATGCCACTATGACATTCAATTGTCAGACGTAGAAATCACTGAGGCCACCAAGACATTGCTGAATGAATCCTAGGCAGATTGTAGTAAGACGGGGGCTTAGTCCCTTTTGCACTTTCAACAAACTGCCCACTGTAAGTGTCATATAATTATTCAATCATACTTTCATTAATATTGCCCGCTTATGATCATTTTGACCTCAACAGGCTGACTCTTCCTTTTGGAAGAAGAAACCACAAGATAAGCCAGCCAAACTGGCTCGTACCAAAACCAAGGTCACTAAGAAGCCTGCCAAGAAGAAGACCACCGAGCCCGCCAACTTAAACTTGGATGATGAAGGTGACGATGATGAGTCGGAGGTAGAACTTGACTCTCTTGGCTCATTTTTTATACATCTCATTGACAATGATTGTTATTAGGAGGAAGCCGAGGCCAGCCGTGCGGGTGATGATGAGGTAATTGTTCTTTCCTCTAGCTTAGAGTCTATGCCAAAACAGAAAACTCGCCAGGCAAACCGGAAAGTAAGGTTTTCTCATCCTTTAGCTTATTTGGATCCCAACTTTATTTTGAAGAAGCAGCAACACGAAGCTTGTCGTACGACCCGAAATAGTGGCAGCGAGATCCTTTCTTCCATCTTACCAAATACTCCTACCCCTCGCAAGCGTCGTCCAGAGGTCTCAACCACTTTTGATTTAATTTATCCCAAGGCTAGTCTTTACCGACAACCTCTTTGTCCCTCCGATTCCGATTATCGGGGAACATCTCATTCCTCCTCTGGCGACTCAATAGGAACTCACGTTCCAGCCTTCAAACGAGTGCCAGGGTAGTGTTACTAAACCTCTATTTCCAACCACCCACTCAACTGTTGTACTAACTTTACCTTGCGCTTTATTTACAGGGTCATAGCCAAGCCTAGCAAGAAGGCGAAGGTGATGAAAAATCCTGTGAATCCTTTTGAGCCGAAGCAGCAATCAGTAGGAACTTCTCATGAAGTTCCTGGGCGGGTCATACCCAATAGTCATATCCCCAACACTAGTTGATGGAAAACTCGTGGACTAGGCATTTTAGGAACTCTGGAGATAGGGATAACATGTCGGATGCCATCATATCAGCACTAGAGCATCGAATCCCATCATAACTCTGAAGTTAAACATGCTTGGGCGAGAGTAGTACGAGAATGGGTGACCTCCTGGGTAGTCATCATGTTGCATTTCCTTTTCACATTTTTTTCGTCTCTTGGCATGGGAACGTAGGTGCGCAATGTATTTTCAACCCATTTAGTAATCTTCCCATGTGTGTCATGCGTGAGAATGTAGGAACACAGAAACAGAATTGGTGCCGGTGGCGGCCAAACTCGCGGCGGAGACCTCACCGGAGAAGATCTCTGACGCGCACTCGATGCGCCCCGTATGTGGGTTGGGTGCAGTGTGAGAATCCGCATCCCCGACATCCTAACTCGACACCTTCTACTTGTAAACTGCATTGGGATTTTTCTCAGAGAGGAGGGGTGAAGCAGTACAGTAGAGATAAGTATTTCCCTCAGTGAGAACCAAGGTTACTGAACCAATAGGAGAACCAAGCAAACCTTCTTTAGCGGCACCTACACACACAAAAGCAAGTACTTGCACCCAACGCGGGCGAGAGGGTTGTCAATCCCCTTGAACTTGTTACTTGTAGGGATTAATTCTGATAGTGATAGATACATAAAAACAAAAGTAAATAACTTGCATCAAAGTATTTTTTGGTTTTAATAATATTGTAAAAGTACACCCGGGCCCATAGTTTTCACTAGAGACTTCTCTCTCGACCACGTAGCATACGGTGGGTGGACAAATTACTTTTGGGCAGTTGATAGAAAATTGCATAGTTATGATGTATTCATGGCAATGATCATGTATATAGACATCACGTCTGTGACAAGTAGACCGACTCCTGCCTGCATCTACTACTATTACTCCACCAATCGACCGCTATCCAGCATGCATCTACGGTATAAAGTTCAAGACAAACAGAGTAACGCTTTAAGCAAGATGACATGATGTAGACAAAGTAAAACCAACCAATATGAATAAACCCCGTTGTTTTACCCTTAATGGCAACAACAAAATATGTGCATTGCTACCTTTACTATCACTGGGTGAGGACACCATGATACGTCTCCATCGTATCTACTTTTCCTAACGCTTTTGCTCTTGTTTTGAACTCTAATTTGCATGATTTGAATGAAACTAACCCGGACTGACGTTGTTTTCAGCAGAACTACCATGGTGTTGTTTTTGTGCAGAAATAAAATTTCTAAGAATTGGACGAAACTTTTTGAGAATTATTTTGGAATATATAGTAATTTCTAGAACCAAGACCCACTGGAGGGGGGGCAGGCTACCCACAAGACAACAGGGTGCACCACCCCCCTCTGGCGCGCCATGGTGGGTGGTGGGGCCCTTGAGGCTCCTCCAACCCTATTATGGATACTATAAATTCACATTTTCAGAGAAAAAAGTAGAAGAGGAAGTTTCATCGTGTTTCACGATATGGAGCCGCCGCCACCTCCTATTCTTCATCGGGAGGCCAGATCTAGAGCCCGTTCGGGGCTCCGGAGAGGGGAATATTTGGTCTTCGTCATCACCAATTCCATGATGCTCCCCACCGGGAGTGAGTAATTCCTTTGTAGGCTCGCTGGTCAGTGAGGGGTTGGATGAGATTCATCATGTAATCGAGTTAGTTTTGTTAGGGCTTGATCCTAGTATCCACTATGTTGTGAGATTGATGTTGCTATGACTTTGCTATGATTAATGCTTGTCGCTACGGCCTGAGTGCCATGATTTCATATCTGAACCGTTTATGTTTTCACCATTATATCTATGTTCTAGATCCGATCTTGCAAGTCATATGCACCTGCTACGTGTTATGATACGTAAACCCCAGGGTGACAGTAATTGGGATACTTTCCGATGATGACCGTAGTTTGAGGAGTTCATGTATTCACTGTGTGTTAATGCTTTGTTCTGGTTCTCTATTAAAAGGAGGCCTTAATATTGTTTAGTTTCCTTATGGACCCCACTTCCACGGGAGGGTAGGACAAAAGATGTCATGCAAGTTTTTTTCCATAAGCATGTATGACTATTTACGAAATACATGCCTACATTATATTTATGAACTGGAGCTAGTTTTATGTCGCCCTAGGTTATGACTATTATATGATGAATATCATCCAACGTAATCACCGATCCAATACCTACGAGTTATCCACATATTGCTATTGCTAAGTTACTATTACTTTTGCTACTATTACAAATGCTACAAAACTATTACTGTCGTTACTGTTACCACTGCTATTGTTACTACTACTATCAAACTAACATATTATTGTGCTATTGATCACTCTGCTGCAGATATTTAATCTTCAGGTGTGGTTGAATTGACAACTCAACTGCTAATACTTACAGATATTTTTTGGCTCCCCTTGTGTCGAATCTATAAATTTGGGTTGAATACTCTACCATCGAAAACTGTTGCAATCCCCTATACTTGTGGGTTATCACATCACAAGATTGAACCCATTACAAAGCATCTCTCGTAGTGAAGATAAATCAGTCTTGTTGGCCAAATCAAATGGATAGATCGGAGAGAAATACAAAGCTATAGCAATCATGCATAATAAAGTTCAGAAAAGACTCAAGAATAATCTAATCATAAACCACAATTCATCGGATCCCAACAAACACACCACAAAAGAAGATTACATTGGATAGAATTCCAAGAAGATTGAGTAGAACATTGTATTGAAGATCAAAGAGAGAGAAGAAGTCATCTAGCTACTAGCTAGTAGCTATGGACTTGTAGGTCTGTCGTGAACTACCCACGCATCATCGGAAGGCAGCAAGTATGATGCAGAAGCCCTCCGTGATTGATTCCCCTCCGGCAGAGTACCAGAAAAGGCCTCCAGATGGGATCACGGAAGAACAGAAGCTTGCGACAGTGGAAAAAGTGTTTCGGGTGGCTCTCTAGGGGTTTCCAAATATTTGAGAATTTATAAAGGTGGAATTAGGTCAGACAGAGCCATGTGGAGCCCACAAAGTAACAGCACACACTCTGTTGCCTTGACGTCTCCTCGCTTCGTGCATGGTCTCCTCAGAAGCTTCTAGGGTCTATTATGTCCAGAAAAAAATCATAAAAAAGTTTCGTAGCGTTTGGACTCCGTTTGGTACTAATTTTCTGGAAACCAAAAACAAGCCGAAAACAGTAACTGGCGCTAGACACTGGGTTAATAGGTTAGTTACCAAAAATGATATAAAATAGCATAAAAATGCATATAAAGCATCCAAGATTGGTAATATAATAGCATGAAACAATCATACATTATAGATACATTGGAGACGTATCGGCATCCCCAAGCTTAATTCCTACTCGTCCTCGAGTAGGTAAATAATAAAAACAGAATTTTTGATGTGAAATGCTACATACATGTGTATCATGTAATCTCTTTATGGTATAATCATTGAGAAACGATGAAGTAACAATATCAACACAATAATATCCATGAATATAAGAAACATAATCATTACTTTTTCAAGATATACTATCCTTAAGGAATGTTATCCCCACTCATTTTTATCATGTTAGCATATGGCATGACTCCACCTTCACCACATAAATATAAATCATGAGCACCCTGGTGTCAAATCAAGCACATGGATCGTACTTCTAACGCGCTTCAGCATTTTCAACCCCACAAAATACATGAGCTTGAGCCATGGATATAGCACTATAGGTGGAATAGAATGCGGTGATAGAGATCAATAAGGGAGTCAAAAAGAAGAAAGTCTCGCATATATGTGGCTAATCAACGCGCTACAGAGATGTCCATCAATCGATGTCAAAACAAAAAATATAAAGATGTGTGTTCAGTATCTAGTCAACCAACGGTTTGGACCTAATTTAGACGCTATAGATTCGAACAACAACAACAACAACAACAACAACAACAACAACAACAACAACAATAACAACAACAACAACAACAACAACAACAACAACAATAACAACAACAACAACAACAACAACAACAACAAATCCTTTAGTCCCAAACAAGTTGGGGTAGGCTAGAGGTGAAACCCATAAGATCTCGCAACCAACTAATGGCTCTGGCACATGGATAGCAAGCTTCCACACACCCATGTCCATAGCTAGCTCTTTGGTGATACTCCAACCCTTCAGGTCTCTCTTAACGGACTCCTCCCATGTCAAGTTCGGTCTACCCCGCCCTCTCTTGACATTCTCCGCATGCTTTAGCCGTCCGCTATGCACGGGAGCTTCTGTAGGCCTACGCTGAATATGCCCAAACCATCTCAGATGATGTTAGACAAGCTTCTCTTCAATTGGTGCTACCCCAACTCTATCTCGTATATCATCATTCCGGACTCGATCCTCGTGTGGCCACACATCCATCTCAACATACGCATCTCCACCACACCTAACTATTGAACATGTCGTCATTTAGTCGGCCAACACTTAGCGCCATACAACATTGCGGGTCGAACCGCTGTCCTGTAGAACTTGCCTTTTAGCTTTTGTGCAACTCTCTTGTCACAAAGAATGCCAGAATCTTGGCGCCACTTCATCCATCTGGCTTTGATTCGATGGTTTACATCTTCATCAATACCCCCATCCTCCTGCAGCATTGACCCCAAATACCGAAAGGTGTCCTTCTGAGGTACCACCTGGCCATCAAGGCTAACCTCCTCCTCCTCACACCTAGTAGTACTGAAACCGCACATCACGTACTCGGTTTTAGTTCTATTAAGCCTAAACCCTTTCGATTCCAAGGTTTGTCTCCATAACTCTAACTTCCTATTTACCCCCGTCCGACTATCGTCAACTACCACCACATCATCCGCAAAGAGCATACACCATGGGATATCTCCTTGTATATCCCTTGTGACCTGATCCATCACCAATGCAAAAAAGATAAGGGCTCAAAGCTGACCCCTGATGCAGTCCTATCTTAGTCGGGAAGTCATCAGTGTCAACATCACTTGTTCGAACACTTGTCACAACATTATCGTACATGTCCTTGATGAGGGTAATGTACTTTGCTGGGACTTTGTGTTTCTCAAAGGCCCACCACATGACATTCCGCGGTATCTTATCATAGGCCTTCTCGAAGTCAATGAACACCATATGCAAGTCCTTCTTTTGCTCCCTATATCTCTCCATAAGTTGCCATACCAAGAAAATGGCTTCCATGGTCGACCTCCTAGGCATGAAACCAAACTGATTTTTGGTCACGCTTGTCATTCTTCTTAAGCGGTGCTCAATGACTCTCTCCCATAGCTTCATTGTATGGCTCATCAGCTTAATACCACGGTAATTAGTACAACTCTGAACATCCCCCTTGTTCTTGAAGATTGGTTCTAATATACTCCATATCCATTCTTCTGGCATCTTGCTTGCCCGAAAAATGAGGATGAAAAGCTTGGTTAGCCATACTATCGCTATGTCCTCGAGACCTTTCCACACCTCAATGGGGATACAATTAGGGCCCATCGCCTTGCCTCCTTTCATCCTTTTTAAAGCCTCCTTGACCTCAGACTCCTGGATTCGCCGCACAAAATGCATGCTTGTCTCGTCAAAGGAGTCGTCCAGTTCAATGGTAGAACTCTCATTCTCCCCATTAAACAGCTTGTCAAAGTACTCCCGCCATCTATGCTTAATCTCCTTGTCCTTCACCAAGAGTTGGCCTGCTCCGTCCTTGATGCATTTGACTTGGCCAATATCCCTCGTCTTCCTCTCTTGGATCTTGGCCATCTTATAGATGTCCCTTTCGCCTTCCTTCATGCCTAACCATTGGTAGAGGTTCTCATATGCTCAACCCCTTGCTTCACCAACAGCTCGCTTTGCGGCCTTCTTCGCCATCTTGTACTTCTCTATGTTGTCTGCACTCCTATCTAGGTATAGGCATCTAAAGCAATCTTTCTTCTCTTTAATTGCCTTCTTGACATCATCATCCACCACCAGGTATCCTTATCTTCGCTCCTCCTTCCCCTAGACACTCCGAGGCCACCTTACGAATGCAAGTCGCCATCTTCATCCACACATTGTCCGCATCCCCTCCTTCCTCCCAAGGGCCCTCCTTAATGACCCTCTCCTTGAACGCCTGAGCTACCTCCCCCTTGAGCTTCCACCACTTCATTCTAGCGACTTTGGCATGCTTATCCCGCTGGACATGAATCCAAAAGCAGAAGTCAGTAACCACCAGCTTATGCTGGGGTACAACACTCTCTCCAGGTATCACCTTACAGTCTAGGCATGCACACCTACCTTCTCTTCTCGAGAGGATGAAATCAATCTGGCTAGAGTGTTGGCCACTACTAAAAGTTACCAGATGTGATTCTCTCTTTCTAAAGAGGGTCGGAAGGAGTTATTTCTCTCCTCCAAGTTTATTCAACAAGTAGAAAAGGCAATAGCCCCAAACTAAAGGTCATGCAAACTTTAGACACGAGCATGGGTTAACAAAAGGCAACACAGACAAATTTCTCATATTTCCCAAGCTTTAGAAAATAATGTATAAATCTGAATGAAAACACGTTTGATATGCAAACTCCACCAAAAGGCCATATGGACTTATTAAAAAACAACAACAAAGTGCATTAGTTGGAATAAAATAGTTTATTTGTCAAATATATTGGTGTCTTCTTTACCAATGGTTAGTAGTAGGCAATTGCAATTCAGTCAAAAGTGAGGTAACTGAGTTGCAACATGGGGAGGGGTAGAGTAATATTTTATCCCTTGAACCATCAGGCATCAAGCCAATATGTTTTATTCAGTTTTCACACCAAGCTTCATCAACATTTAGAGGTATAATTTTGGACCGAAGGATGATGCTTTCTTTAAACAATCAGAAGAAAAAGGGTCCTAGTTTCACAATCTCTAAGTTTATGAAGTTTCCATAAGTGAGATGCACAATAAAATCTAAACAAGTACAAAAATAAGCTTGAAAGATGGTAAGAGTTATACAATAACTAAACAGAAAGGGACAGTTACATATGTCCATTTCTCGAAATTCCTGGAGGTAAAAGAGATGTAGGGGGAGGAAAAAATGTCCAAGAAACATCACATACTTGGATGAACAACAAAGTTGGATAAAATTCATATACGGGAAAGACCGACTTCTCTCAAACGTACATTCTTAAGGCTTAATGGCAAGCACCAAAATCACAGGAACATGAATGGACATAGAACCACCATAGTCAAACAGATACGTGCTTCAGAATGTATCAAATTAAATGGCACGTGGAAGATGGAGGATACCGGTATGCACTACCTATGAAACTAACTGGTACCATGAGTTGTCTGACTGGTCACCGACATGCTGCAGGCCAGAGAGAAACAGAGAGGAAACACAAAAGGGAAATAAAAAAAAAGATAGAGAAATCGATGCAAAGAGAAAACCCAAAAGAAATAGGGCCTTGATAAGTGCCACACATGTGGCATGAACACATGGCAACTCTGAACGTTTTTTATGGCAATTTAGTGACCCTAGCATGGAAACTTTAGTTGTCAAGCATGGCAACTTTAGTGCTTCAGTTTATTTTTGGGTTTGTTTTTTCTTTTCAAACGACAACTTTAGTTGTAAAAATTGGCAGGGCTGGAGTGTTTCGTGCCACACGTGTGCCACTTATCATTTGGGAAGAAATATGGATAATCGTTATCTCCTCCTCCAAACAAAGTTCTTGTTGTCTTCCCGGACCCTAGTTGTTGCCTCTCGCCGTTTTGCTGCCATCGGACCGACTCGAGAAAAAAAGGGAGACCAAAGGGAGAGACAGGTATGCATGGGGAAGGAGTGAGGTTGAGAGGGACACACTGGCTTCATGTGCGCCACCGCCGATCCCCTGCTTTGTTCTGTTCATGAGGGGTTTTTTATAAGATGTTCATGAGGGTTAGTTTAGTGCGCTGAAAAGGGGAGTCTAGAGGGGGCACATGTTATTACCTAATGATCTAGCCCGTAAAGTCAAGCGAACGGGGGTCTGACTATGTTGGCCCACATGCTCACACAACCGGGACAAAGGATAGAGTGGGTGCTCCTATACGGCGTTGTAGGCGCCCATTCGAGGAGTGCTATTAACACAACCATGGACTTGGGCCAGCCCAATGGGGGTGCTCGCTTGCTCGGCACGTCGCTTGTTTGGGCGCCCCTGTGTGTCGCTCTAAGTGTGACAGAGGGAAGCCTCATGTCAGGGGAGCTTCAGATGGGACGGCCGAGCCATGCGGGAGGTTAAAGCCTCCTTTTTCTGTCTTCTTACGTTTTCTTTTTTATTTTTTCTTTACTTTATTTTTTTGACCATATATATATATATATATATATATATATATATATATATATATATATATATATATATATATATATATATATATATATATATATATATATATATATATATACTATTCTAATAACACCCCTTAAGACCTTATTCTGATAACATTCGGCTTATTCTGCTAACACCCAGATCGAGTCAACTGAGCCGCAACGCCAACAGAAAAAAGAGCACCCTCACCCACGGACGTCAAACCTT